>NC_051394.1:38615423-38620423 GCF_015228065.2 Penaeus monodon
TATTTAAATCTTCTGGAGCCATCTGTGTGTAAACAAGTAAGGCAAAAACGTATTGGACATCACAAGATTCTGGTTGAACGGTCAGTGTAATTCTATATTGAATATTAAATCATACTGATTCTAGCCTTGCTTCTGGTAAGTTAAGTCGTATACACTGTAGCGCGCGCGCGTGTGTAAATTAACTAGTTCTCTGTATTTTTTTCCCTCGATTCGATGCATTAACGATGAACTTCCCGTGAACTGTCAATGAGGTTTGGCCATTCCGCTTTCCTTGCAATTCCCACATCGTAAAGGAAATGTCCGCTTAATCAGACAAGAAGCAAGCGCTTTACTTCCATTAACACAATCGGCACGCATGGCAAGAATAAATGCCATGCCCACTGTACTACAAGCTTATTAATTGTATTTATACATAGATGGCTCTGCTTAGTCACCAAAGACTCAGTTATTAGTCCTACCTATCTCACCTGTTTACCCTTTTCCTTCACTTTTGGAAAGGGTCTTTCGCATTATTTCATTGTCTTAAATGTTACCAAGATTTTAATATCAATTTCATAAGCATAACATCAATAACAATAATCACAGTACCGATATTGTATTAAATAGAAAAACACATTTTCCCGCCATTTCAAGGAATGGGGAAATCAGGATCGGTCACTCTGTATGTTACAAAATTCACAAGAAATACAGGGGATAGTCATTGTCAATCGTGGTCGAATCTTTGATGTTTGAACGCCGTATCCTTAACGCAGTAGCAACAAATACAAAGTCTTGTGCCACAAGAGCTACCCTGGAGCCCGGGGCCTCTCGTCTCGCTTGACATTGTTGTTTTTGAGTTTTTTCTAAAGTAATAAAAGTAAAGTAAATCCTGTAATTACAGAACATTTTTGTGCTTTGCCAGCACCTTCAGTGCTTTTGTTTTGCAGGTGACACGAGGCTACAGCAGTCGTAGTCAGCACCCCACCTCAGACCCGCAGCTCTCTTCTACACCAGGGTAGCCCTTTGGGTTTTGACCCCTGGGTAGGGAGGCCCAGTAGTCTGGGGCGTCCTTTGGGCGCACTTTTCCTTTTTCTAAATTTTTCATCTTAATGTGACTTTCCTGAGCCTACCGGAGTTCCTCGTGAACTCCCGTATTCGCTTGGGGGGTGGGCATCTACTTACCGTCCTTCGTCTAGGCATGTTCGGCGGTAAGGAAGTGTCCTCCACATAACTCGATCCTCTCTCTGGTACTGGAGAACGCAACCAGGCTTCCACTGGGGGGTAGCGGACGAAATACTGATTCACTCTTTTAGCTATTGCTGTTAGGTTGATACCAAAAGTTAAGAGCCTTTGATCCTTTCAGGACAACAATTTTGAGCAAAGGGGTCGGACCTGGTCCGATGCCCAGGATGGATGATACCCCGGCTACCCCTTCTCCTCAAGGAGGAGGGGCGACTCAGGACCACTCTCAGACCAATCTGACTGTGAACAATGGAACCCCCACTAATGACAAACCTAGAAGACCACTTTTCAAAATCCCTACCGAGAATGCAAGGTTCGCGAATGTAAAATGCGTGAATGAAAATCAATCGCTTTTGAACGTGAACCCCTTTATCATCAAAAAGGTCCTTGATGGTCAAGTGGACGGCGATTTTGATTTTGTCAAAAAATTGCGAGATGGAAGCCTCCTTGTTAAAGTACAATACAACTCCCGGATTAAGGATTTACTTAAGCTGACGCAAATTCATGATCTTCGAGTTAAAGTAACTATTCCTTTTGGGCCCCAAATACCTGTAAGGGAGTAATCTTTCACAGGGATTTGAGGACGATGGAAGAAAGTGATTTTCTTGAGAGCATGAAGCACCAAAAACGTAGTGGACATTCATTGTAGAAGGACGGGAATGTGCGAACGAAAACTGGACTGTGTTTTTTGACCTTTGCTTTGAATAAAATCCCAGAATATGTCAACGTCGGTTATGAACGTGTTCAAGTAAGACCTTACATCCAAAAGCCAATGCATTGTAATAGATGCCAAAAATTCGGACACACCTCATTAAGATGTATTGATAGACTCGAGTAAATTTGTATGCCGTAAATGTGCTGAAGCCCATGGCACCATCACATGTACTAGCCAGATTCCCAAATGTGTTAACTGTGGAGGTCCCCATCAGTCAGGATCTGCTGAGTGCAGCATCTTGAAGAAGGAGACTGAGACATTAGCATATATGAGAAAGCATGAAGTTAGTTGTACTGAAGCTAAGAGGAAAGTGAAAAGTTTGACACACAAACCCGATACTTCCTATGCTGAAGCAGTAACTAACACCACCCCTAGTGCAAGTAATGTCAGTCAACAGCTTGCAGCTAAGGATAAAGAAATTGCTGAACTTAAACAGACCTTTAAAGAATTAAATATTAAAGTATATCACCTGACTAAATTAGTCGATCAAATAACTGCATCAACCCAGCATAAACATCATAAGGAGGATGATACTGAATCACAGTCCGGAGCGCACCTTCCCGTCCGGGCTACTCCTGTGAGGACTTCGTCTGGCTCGCGATCGGCTTCTCGAGAGAAAAGCAGATCGCAATCTGGCAGTCGTCTCCCTCGCCAGGAGATGCAGGACATGGAGGCTTCTGTCTCCAAACCATCCCGAGAGAGGTCCCCGGGAAGCGAGGGAGAGGAGGCGTCTCCCTCCCAAAAAAAAGAAGAAAAAAACTGGTGGACAAGGCACTTCCAAACCCTATAAAACGTAATCTTCGCGTCGACCATTATACAATGGAACTGTCGAAGTCTTAGCCTCGTCCTATGCTCCCGATATTATAGTTCTCCAAGAAACGCACCTAACAAACCTCGTCTCTGACGAGATCGTTTCGCTGAGGACTACCATTTATGTCGGAAGGATCGTGAGGGTAGGGGTGGAGGCGGAGTCGCCATGTACATCCACCAAAGCCTCCCTTTTACAGAAGTGACTATTGATTCTACTTTGGAGTTTGTCGCATGCAAAGTAAAAATTAATGGCACGTATCTGGCTATATGTTCACTTTATTGTCCACCTGATGCAGTGATAGCCTATGATGAGCTCTTTGCTCTTCAGGAACGTCTGCCACAAAATAAAGTAATTTTAGCTGATTTTAATGCTCATCATACGTTATGGAGTTCCCTGCGGGTGGATGGTAGAGGTGAGCAAGTAGTTAAGTTGCTTAATGAGTCTGATTTAATCCCTCTGAATGATGCTAGTCCGACGCGGGTGGACGATAATATCGGTAATTTGAGCTTTATTGACTTATCACTGGTCTCTTCATCAATAGCAGCCAAGTGCCTCTGGCACACCATTGATGACTCGTTGGGTAGCGATCATCTTCCTATTTTGATTAAATATTCATGCGACACAGTGAGAACGCCTTCAGCGCCTAAATTTAACGTAAAAAGAGCAGACTGGGTCGCCTTCACAAGGAGCGTCAAGCTCGAATTTGTTGGAGAAACCATTGATGATAAAGTAAACAATATTCAGAATTCGATTATAGAAGCAGCATTGCTATCCATTCCTAAAACTTCGACAGATAGCATTAAGCATAGAGTTCCATGGTGGACACCAGATTGCCGCAGGGCGCTGTGCCGACGCAATAAGGCCTACAGGCTTTTCAAAAATAACATCACTAATGAGAACTTTTGCAACTATAAGCAAGCAAGAGCTTGGGCTCGTAAAGTAATAAGACAAGCAAAAAGAGACTCCTGGCGGAGCTTTGTCTCTACAATTAACAGCAACACAAAAATATCAGAGGTTTGGTCCACTATCAATAAAATCAATAAGAAAAAATCATCTTTCAAAATTAATAACATCATCCACGAGGGCAATAATTTCGATTCAACTAGAGACATTGCTAATGCACTCGCCAGGCAGTTCTCTCATACAAGCAGCTCAGCTAATTACCACCCCACCTTCCTGACCATCAAGGAAGAGGCTGAGCTGCAACCAGTTCACTTTGCCACAGGAGATAACTTTGATTACAATAAAGGCCTAACAATGGATGAGCTTGTCCGAGCCCTAGAAGCCTGTAGAGGAACATCCTCAGGCCCCGATGAGATTCGATATGAGATGATAAAGCATCTTAATCATGATGACATGATTAAGTTGCTAGAAGTGTAAATTGAAATTTGGAAAAGCCACACTTTTCCAAACTCATGGCACTTCGCCCACATCATTCCCATATTGAAAGGAGGGGGTAATCCCAGACTTGCCATCTCCTACCGCCCAATTGCGTTGACAAGTTGCTTATGCAAGATCATGGAACGAATTGTTAACAGTAGGCTATTGCATTTTTTAAATTCCAGTAATTTACTAGTTGACGAGCAGTGCGGTTTCCGAAAGGGACGCCAAACTCTCGATCAGCTAGTAAAGCTGGGCAGTCATATTCAAGAGGCCATTGCCAAAAAAGATTTTTTGATTTCAGTATTTTTAGATATAGAAAAAGCCTACGATATGACATGGCGATATGGCCTACTCAGAAAACTTTATGCTTTTGGATTACGTGGAAACTTGCCTTGTTTTATTCAAAATTTCATTTCTGACAGAACTTTTGCTGTCAAATTATTTTCCGAGAATGTCACTTCGGACATTTTTGTCCAGGCAAACGGGGTCCCACAAGGAAGTGTCTTGTCACCAACATTATTTCTATGTATGATTAATGACATCTTACCAGCTCCTCCTCGGAATCTTAAATACTCACTGTACGCTGATGATTGTGCATTATGGCACTCCAGCAATAATGCAGAATTCTCAGCAAATCGCATCCAATTGGCACTGGATATGATTCATAACTGGGGCCTCCTGTGGGGTTTTAAGTTTTCCATTTGAAAGAGTATTGGGGTATTTTTTTCACGTAGGAGGAAGCCGAACATCAGGCTAACTCTAGACAACCACCCAATACCTATTCAAAATTCTGCTAAGTTTCTTGGGCTACTTTTTGATAGTAGACTCAATTGGAAAGACCACATTGGTCAGTTAAGAATAAATGTCAAA
>NC_051394.1:38625423-38627318 GCF_015228065.2 Penaeus monodon
CATTATCATTAGTAGTACTACTAGTAGGAGTACCTTATCCTTATCATTTTTATTATGATTATCATTATTACTATTATTGTTGTTATGAGATTGGCCTATAAGAATGCTTTCAAGACACTCAGCATACAATCTTCCATGGGTTTTGAGCAATATACTTGCCGGCTTTTATTCTTTTACTATGATTATCGTTATCATTCCTACAGTAATCAAAACGGCCATTCTTAGTGCAAGTATCATTTTTACAACTACAACTATCAACAAACTGGTTAATGTTGCTATGATAAACGTGTTAACTTTTACTACTGTTATAGTAATAGTGTCATGAATTTCCGGTGAGAATAACGGAATTTAGTTATTAGACCTAGTAATAACATTATTATGATTATTATCATTAATATTTTATAGGAAACACATATCTAATCCTTACTGAACTCACTCCTGTCTGACTGTAATTGCATTTACTAATATCATACAGCTGTCGAACTTTGTCAGACATGGATCTTCATGTGTGAAAATCAGGATCTCCTTATTGTTTATATGCTGTTATTGTCTCTAAACTTTGACAGATGGATATCTTAGGCACAGGAGGTTTGATGTGTTTAAGGTAACCCATGTCCCCAACGACACAAAATCTTCTTGAGATGTTAAACCCAATTCGTCGAGGGAAAGAGGTCAAAGGAGAGATCCATACTCCGGTGGGAATGATGAAAATCTTGTTCGTATCCTGACAGGGATTGATGTTTTTCTTTCCGTTTCCGTGCACTGGGGACCACTTAATATACTTGAAGTCAACTACAGGCTTCGCCACTATTTTAACTATCTAAGCAACTTAACAGCTAGCCTGTGCACCTTGTTTTTAGCAGGGATTTGATGCATTTTTTTCATCAGCACATAATTTACCAAGACTATAATTCTACAGCTCTGCGAATGTTTTATCTATTTTAGTGTATATTCCCTCGATATGTACCTATCACACTTTATTTCTAATTGTCCCTCCTACTATTTAACGTTATCTACTCATATATATCATATATTTCAATTCCATACATAGCAAACCACACTCCCAAATCATCAAGAAGACACACACGCACACGCACGCACACACACACAAACACACACACACACACACACACACACACACACAACACACAACAAAATAAAATAAAACAAATAAATAAAAATAAACAGTACGAAAACAAAACGGATGACACAAAAGGCACGGAAGGAGGACTACCTACAGGTGCAAGGATAAATCAATTTGTTATAGTACAAAGTCTCTCATCCTGCTACGCCACGGCACGAGCACCATCACAGAGGAAATATTCTTTGACTAATCCACTGCTGGGAAATGAGGTTGCTTTTTTTATATTGTTCGGTTTGGGGGGAGGGAGGGAGAGAGGGAGGGAGGGAGAAGAGGAGGGTGAGGAGGAGGAGGGTGGGAGGGAGGGAGGGAGGGAGGAAATGAGGAGGAAGAGGAGGGCGAGGAGGAAGAGGAGGGCGAGGAGGAGAAGGAGGAGGAGGAGGAGGAGGAGAAAGATGAGGAAGAGAAAGAAGAGGAGGAGGAGGAAGAAGGAGAAGAAAAGGAAGAGGAGGAGGGGGAGAAGGGGAGGAAGAGAGTAAGGGGGAAAAGCTGAGGAGGAGCAGAAGAAAGAGGAAGGGGAAGCGGGAAAGGAGGAGAGGAGGAGGAGGAGTGGGAGGAGGAAGAGGAGGAGGAGGAGGAGGAGGCAGAGGAGGAGGAGGGGTAATGGAGGAGGATGGCGGAAGATGAGAAAGTGGGGGGCAGCCTTGCCTTCCGCTGGAAAATACGAAATACTTTTATGCACTACAAAGAATACGCTCGAACGGAAGTAGCTGTCTGTGACGGTCAAATGTAAACATTGACCCAAACGAACCTT
>NC_051394.1:38632418-38642418 GCF_015228065.2 Penaeus monodon
AATATATATATATAATTATATATAAATTTATATTATGCATATAAAATAATCAAAAAAAAAAAAAATAATATAAAAATTTATGTTATATACATTTGAAAATAAAATAAAAACTAATTATATGAAATAAAAAGTAAAAAAGTTATATATGTATAATTTTAAATTTTAAAAATATATTCCACACATACTTTTTATGATAACCATACACACACCACCACACACCCACACACACCCCACACACACACACACCACACACAGAATTATATATATATTAATTATATAATAATATATAATATATATAATATATATACATACATATAATTATTATATTATATTATATATATAATATATATATATATAATATAATAAAATATCTTTATCAAAGGGGGTAACCCCGACGGGGGCGCAGGGCCGCATCCACCTTCCTTCCAGCTTAACCCCTCGGGACAGGCTCGTCGACCTGCCCAAGCCAGACCCCTTGGGCATCCCGGGCCCCCCAATATAAAAATTATTAAATATTTTATAAATATATAATATAATTATATATATTATATATAATAGATAGATAGATAGATAGATAGATAGATAGATAGATAGATAGACAGATAGTAGAGGATAGAAATAAAAATATATATTAATATAATAAATATATATATATATATATATATAATATAATATAATACGTAACACCACACACACCACGCGCACACAACACACATAACACACACACACACAACCCCGACACACAACACACCAAACCAACACACCCCCACACACCCGTGTGGTGTGTGTGTGTGTGTGTGTGTAAATTTTTGCTATATTTATATGTAGATGGATAGAATTATATATAATATATATTATATTTATTATAATAAAAAATTTTTAACACACACACACAAACACACACACAACCACACACACAACACACACACATACACACTCCAACAACAAGACACACACACCAAACCCAACACACAACACACACAAACCACACACATATACACACTCAACACACACACACACAACACCACACACACACAATAACGTAGTAAATGTATATAATATTACATATAATTTTAAATATAACACACCATTAAAATATATATTTTATTTTATTTAAAAAAATATATAAATATATAATAAATATAATTATAAATATTATAATATTATATATATATATAAATATAATATATATTATATATATATATATATATTATATATATAATATATATTAATAATGTACGCGATATTTAATTGTAATTTTCATGGTGATGCTCGGGGGTGAGACGTGGTGGGGCCCCATTCCTTTCCAGGGAGATGCCGGGGGTACTTTTGGGTAATCATTCTCTCTTTTTACGGCTTGGCCCAGCACTTGGTGTATATTATTAAAATTTAATTATAATATATATATATATATATATATAATATATATATATATATATATATACATATTTTTTATATACAATAATTATTATATATAATATAAATATATTTATATAATATATTTCTTTCGGTAGGTTCATGTCTGGGGCCGCCGGGGTCCAGCATGAATTTAAATTTGAGTTTTCATGTTTGATCCCTTTGGAGGAGTACGGGGTGGGGCCCCCTAGTTCCTTTTTCCACAGAGGTCCCGGTTTTACCTTTTAGGTATCATTCTCTCTATTTCTGAGGGTTGGGGCTCCAGAAATTCTTCTTCTCACTACAAGACAAGGTAAGGGGCAGCATGCAAGCTATTGCCCCTTGGAGAAAATGGTAATACCCCCCTTCACACCTTTTTCCCCGAAGCTTCCGTTTTAGGGGGCCCCAGGGGACCCCGGGCCTCCCTCCTCCTCACCTTAAAAAGGGGAACAGACCAGTCGCGTTTTTGCTGCTGGTGCCCAACTTTTGGGGGCAGTCGCAGCCACTATATAGCCTGTTAATTGGGGGAATAAATTGCCGAAGGAATGGGAAACGTGTATCATACTTTAAAAAAAAATATGACGGCTTTATATATATTAATATAAAATTTTAAAATAAATATAATAATTTTTTTTTTTTTTTTTTTTTTTTCTCTCTCTCTCTCCTCTTTCTCTCTCCTCTCTCTCTTCCTCTCCTCTCTCCTTCCTCTCTCTCTCTTTTTTAACGGGAGGTTTTTGTTTTAGCCGCCGTGGTCACAGCATGTATTAATTTTTGTTTCATGTTTGTGATTTTTTTGGAGGAGTAGTGGTAGGGTCCCCCTTCCCTTTTCCCCGGGGAAATCCGGGGTTATTTTAGGTAACATTCTCCTTTTTTATCGGGCTTGGACCCAGACTGGGCTGTCTTTCCCACCCGTGGATAGGTAGCAATGAGGTGAATTTCCTGCCCAAAAAACAAAAACGCCGGCCGGTGACTCGAACCTTGAACTTTAGTTTGGTCCGATCTCAACCTCGGCCCCCCGGCCCTTTGCCATTTTTACAAAGGGCGTTGGTAATCATGTTTTCCATGATTTTCTTGGAAAATTTTTAGGGTGGTTTGCGTTCCTTCCCCCGGTGTTTTATCGGCACCATCTCTATTTACCCGGTAGCGGCTTTACCCGAAACTGCCAGGGGGCAATCGAGGGGAAGTTTCCTTTCCCAAGGGGAAAAACGCCCGGCCCCTGACTCGAAAACCCCGAACTCAAATGCCACCCGCGGCCTTAATATATATTTTATATATATATTATATATATAATATTTTTATTAATATATATAAAATATTTTATATATATAAAATTACATACCACACACACACACAAAAACACCACCCCCCACAACACACACACCACACCCACACACACACACACACAATACAAAACATATAAAAAATAATGTATGATATTTTTAAATAATATATAATATATATATTATATATATTATATATTATATATATATAATTGTATAATATATTGCTACCCAGGGGGGCTTTGTCTCGGCGAAACATGGTTTTCTGAAAAGGATGACTGGGCATGTTTAACTGAAAAGGGGGCCTGGGCAAACATGACGCAGCTGGTGGAGCGGGGGCGGAGGAACAAGCCAAAAAAGAGCGGGGGTACTGCTCCCGTGAAGACCTGTGTGTGCCCCTTTTGGACCTGATATAACTTTGTGTTGCCCGTTATAAGTGTATCGTGCAGTGGACATGTGGTTTCCCCCGTATTGCGCCTATGAAAAGTTACGGTAAATAATTGTGTAAATAAAGGAAAAGACTGTCACGTGTTTTTTATTTCGTGCCCTGCCCCGCCCTTGCGTTTTTCCCCCCTGGTGTTTTGGGGGCGCTTGGGGCCGGTCCTCTTGGGGGCTGTCATGTTCACGACCCCGTGGATAGCACGCCCCGCCTAGCCTGCCCTTTTGGTTGGGGGCAGAGAGACGAGGGGGCCGGGGTAAAAAAATTTTATATATATATATATATATAAATTTATTATTAATATATATTTTAACAAAAACCAACACAGGGGGTGTGGTGTGTGTGTGTTTGAGTATATACAATCATAACTTTAGCCGTGTAGATGTCATTAGGGAAGAGGTAAAATAATATATATATATATAATATTAATATATATATATATATAAGTATAAATATTTCATTAATATATATTTATTTACTACACCCAAAATAACTACAACATATAAAAAAACACACACAACAGCACAAAACCCCAACACACACACACACACACCCCAACACACACACACCACACACACACACACACACACACAACACACACACACATACAATAACCACACCATTAAAAAATTATTTTAATATTATAATATTATAATGTATAATAATAAAAAATAATAACATATATATTATATACATAATAATAATAAATATATAATATATAATATAACATATACATATATATATATATTAAAAGTTACACACAACAAAACACAACATTATGTGTATATGTATATATTATTATTTATAAATATAAATTTTAAAATATATATAACATATTATATATATATATATTTTTATATATATAAATATATTGCCCAAAAATGTAAAATATAATAATATATAATATATATATAATATATATATAATATATTATATATGTAAACACTATTATCTATCTGTCATCTATATAAAAACTATTATGCTTTTTTTGGTATGGTCTGTTTTAGGATGCGTTACTTTAAAAACATGAAAAATCAAATGGCCTCCCGCATTAGCGCTAGCCGCCATATTGGAAAATGGTTACCATATTAAAATTCTACAAACATTGAAATATCTCGTAAAATGATATATAACGCAAAAAGGTGGCCTGATGGCAAAAGCATCAAAAACCCAAAAATTAAACAATTTTTTTTTTTTTGATAATATGTGTATATATTAAAATAATATATTATTATATTATATAATATAATATAATTTTATATATATATAAACAGAATTTTCTTTGAAAAGAAAATTTGAGGAAAAAAAGATAGAAAGGAAACATGGCAAATGGTCACAAATACAAAATTAAAAAATTTTTTTAAAAAAAAAAAAACAAAATGCAATTCCTTAATATTGAAAATAGTGTTTCCTTTTATATGTTTCCTTTATATATAATTTTTATATATATAAACTTAATATATATATATATATATATTTTTACATATAAAATATATATATAATATATATATATATATATTATATATATTATTTTATATTAACACACCCACACACACACACACCACACATTTTATATATATATACATATATTAAATTATATATATATATATCAAAATATATTTTAAATATATATAATTTTTATTTAAAAACATACACCAACACCAATATTTATTACATAAATTGGTGGGTGTGTGTGTGTTTGGTGCGTGTATGTGTGAGCGCGTTCGTGCGTGCGTGTGTGTGTGTGTATGTCTGTGTGTGTATGTGGTTAATTATGCACACGAAGTAAAATATACTAGAGATAATTTGCTTCACATTAAAACGAACTCATTATCATTTTTTTTTAGACAGCGTGTCAGATTTTAATGCAGGTGAACGTTCAGCTGTCGGAGTTTTGGGTTTCAGAGCCTACGACCAAACCCCCATGAAGCGGTACCGAGGGCCCACCGTTTATCAATTTTAAAATTCCCACTGTTAGTCATTTGCTCAAAAGTATAAATCTAGATGCACACACACACACACATATATATATGCGTGTGTGTGTGTGTGTGTGTATTGCGCAAAAACTACACGAGGATACACGCACACAACAAGGAATATTTTGGTTGCGGCGCACACAAATAACATAAGGAATATATATATATATATATATATTTTAAAATATATAATTTTATATAAGCATATAAACATATGTATAAATATAATATATTATATATATAATTTTTTATAAATATGCATGTATGTAATTTATACATATAAATAAAAAAAAATAAATAAATAAATACACACAAACACACACACATACACACACACATATATGTATATTCACATATATGCATAAATATATATAAATATATATGTATATATAGTATATAAAAGGATGAAGAGAATGAATATCTTTACAATACAAGAGATGTTTGGTTTTTCGTCAGAAATACATAATCAGAGTAATTACAAGAAAATAATATCAGGCTAACACAAAACACCTATGTACCCTATTCTTGTGCATAATGTTGCGTATGGATAATTTGAACTGCGATGCTGGTGAATATCTCCTCGCGATTATGTGCCATATTTTTTCTTTGTGTCAGTCTCATGAGATTAACGAAATAATATCAGGTGTTGCAGCTACAAACCCTGATTGATTTTCTTGTAATTTCTCTGATGATATATTTGACGAGCCCATCGAAACCGGTCCCATAATTTCTTTAGTTTTTCATTCATACTTACGATACATTGTCAATATGTTTCACGTTATATATTATATATTTGTATTTCTGTACATTCTACGAAACACAACACACAACCGTCACAAAACATCTTTTAAGATATTCATTCTCATTATACCTATATCATACATCTCAATATGATACGATTCATAAATTTATATATTATATATATATATTATCAAAACATCAATCAAATACACTCACCACAACACATATATATATATATATATATATATATATATATATATATATTATATATATATATATATATGTATATACATATTTATATATATATGTTATGTATAAATATATTAATATATATGATATATTATATATATTATATATATATATATATAATATATATATATATATAGATATAGATATATTATATATATATATATATATATATATATATATATATATATATATATATGTACTTGCAGACACACACACACAGGATGCCAGAAAGTGCCAACTAGAAATGCTAGGTTCCATTACCGGCTAAATAAGTTCATGTCCCAATGCTCATTGAGATTGCCAGTACATAGATTATGAAATCATTAGAAAATGACAAGCCTCACCGGTCGCCAAGTAACTGCCAAATCGCACGTACCACAGTTTTCCCTCAAGTAGATTCGCTAGCAAACAGCCAAACCGCCAGTATGTAAGTACAGTACATCACAAAACAGATAGGTTTAAACATGGTTGCCATAAAGTGACAAATATAATCATCCACTAGACAGAAAATCCGCTAGATAAACTAAGCATCCACAAAGAGTAATTCAAGAGAAAATCTCCGAAAAACTGCCTGATACAAAATCACCTTTCTTTCTAACTCCCTCTAACCCCAAACCCTATCCTTACCCATTCTAACATCTTCCTAAATCCCCCTCTCCCACATCACCCGCCTCCTTCCCCAACCCCTCCGCTGCAAGCCTACATTTTATGCACATTCTAATACATGGGCTTATTAAGATGGAGTGTATGCATGCACTCATGTAGATGCTGTTCAGAAGTTTGTGCATGAGTGTGAGTGCGTATGCACGGAAATACGCAGGTGTGTGTGCGTGTGTGTGCATGTGTATGTGTTCATGTGGGGTGTATTCAAGAGTAGTAATATATACATAGGAGTGACCTAGGTTCGAGTCCTGGTCAGGGAGGGTTGTTATTTATCGATATCAATGCAGCATTGCATTATTCCATCTTTCATAAATATACCTCAGTACATCTGACTTCGGATTTGAATTGCTAAATCAATTTCCAACGAGTGCCCACGGGGAATGTACGTAAAACTTCTCTATTATTACTCAAGTATGAGTAGATAGGTAATGTCTATGGAGCTAGAGAGATCCTAGTTGCACACTCTTTTTAGTGGGTCGTGTTGCATGGTTGGTTTAACACTGGCCTCCGGTTTCATACCCGTAGTGACCCCCATATATGCGAACACACACATGGGCACATATATACTATATATACACATACAAATATATATATAGACTATATATATACACATACAAATATAGCTATATGTATGTTGACGTGCACGTGTATGAACATACGTTTATGAGTACACATTAGTGCTCGCCCACATATGTATGTTTATACCTGCACATGCACATATATATACACATATACATATATACATACACATACATGCACACATGCATATATATATATACATACAAATGTATATATATATATATATATATATATATATATATATATATATATATATATATATATACACATACATACATTATATATACCCGGAGTGACCTAGGTTCGAGTCCTGCTCAGGGAGGGTTGTTATTTAAGAATGAACATATGTGTGGTACTTCGGGTATATGCGTGTGAAAAAATGTGTCTGCACTGAGCGTACATACGCATAAACAAAATCAGTGTATAAAATATAATCACACATATACACACTTCTGATAGTTAAGCCCATGCTCACGGGAGTATACCCTGGCGTAGTGAGCAGGCCGTGCGTAGCTGCTCATAAGTCCACAGCAGACAGGGCCAACCCTGCTGGAGGGGCTTATCAGTGGCATCCTGGATAAACTACTTCCCCTTTCACCAAGATGCACCTAAGCCAGTAGGTGGGGGGTAACTCGGCTGCCTACCTCTCAATCAAAAAGCCATGACTGCACAAACAGAGCAACGGCCCTCATTCCCCGGAGGCGAAGGAGCCCCTGGTTACGGCGGCGATTAGGATCGCTCTGGAGCATAGGGTGCTAAGAATCCCCGATTAAAAACAGGCCGCCCCACGTTGATGAACCTTTGCACTTATAATATAAGGACAATGAGAACTGAATCAGACTTACTGGCATTACTTGAAGAACTCTCTTTCATTAATTGGGATATTGTAGGTTTCCTAGTTCGCAAACTTAAAGCTTAAAGATTGTTCAAGTATATCCTCCAACCTGCAGCCACAGTGATGAAGAAATAAAAAACTTCTATGAAGATGTTCATTTAGCCAACGAGAGAATAAAAGCCCATTTCACAATAACTATGGGAGATTTTAATGCCAAAATAGGTAAAAAGACAGAAGGAGAAACTGTAGTAGGGAATCACGGAATGGGTACTAGGAATGAGAGGGGACAAATGCTAATCTACTTTGCAGAGGCTCGATCACTCAAGATCATGCATACATTCTTCAAAAAAGACGTGCAGAAGTGGACATGGAAGTCGCCATCTGACATCAAAAACGAAATTGACTTCGTAATTTCAAATAGGTGTGATATAGTAAAAAATGTGGAAGTTCTTAATAAAGTAAATGTTGGCAGCGCCCATAGAATGGTCAGAGGACAAATTAAATTACACCTCAGAAGGGGAAGGAGTAAACTCATACGAAAACTGCAGCCAAATTTAGCTAACTTGAAGACCAGAGTGACAGAATTTAACCTTAACATCCAAAACTTCTCAGCGACGATCTCAACATTGACCAAATCAACAAACAGTTCAGTGATATAATAAAGGAAGCTGCACTTAAAGTAAGCGGTAAGAACGTCAAGTAAAGCTCCAGCAAGCAAGTAAAGAGCTTATGCAAAAATGTAGGGTTATGAAAGTATCATCAAACAGGGACAAAATAGAATTAGCTGAACTAACAAAGACTATAAATAAAAAGAAGAGGGAAGATGTATGGAAATTCAACACTCAAATGATAAATGAAACATTGATCTCAGGTATTAGCGTGAAAACACACTTGGAATAGGGAGAAATTAGTTATAAGCAATAAAGAAACCATGTGGACATATAATAAGAATGAAATCATGAGAGTAATGGAAGACTTTTATAGGATCTATACAACTCTAATAAAGAGACACGGATAAAAGCGAATGCGGTAACTAGAGACGTACCTAACATCACAAAAGAAGAAATAAAAAAAAACACTTAAAGGCATGAGGAGAAGGAAAACACCAGGGGCAGACGGAATTAGTATAGACCTTATAAAAGATGCAGGAAAAATTGCAACAGTGAAACTAGCCAATCTTTTTAACAAATGCCTTACCAACGGTAAAACTATATATTTATGCATGGATATGTTTACATGTATTTCTCTCTCTCTCTCTCTCTCTCTCTCTCTCTCTCTCTCTCTCTCTCTCTCTATATATATATATATATATATATATATATATATATATATATATATTTATATATATATACATATACATATGTATATATATATATATATATATATATATATATATATGTATATATATATGTATGTATGGATATGTATACATATATTTCTCTCTCTCTCTCTCTCTCTCTCTCTCTCTATATATATATATATATATATATATATATATATATATATATATATATATATAGAGAGAGAGAGAGAGAGAGAGAGAGAGAGAGAGAGAGAGAGAAATTGAGATATGTACATGTATATGTATATAATAGATTTCTGGATTTTGTTTTTCAACAGTATGTTCCCGGAATCTGCTGTTGACTGCAACATGAAAACGATATTTCACTCAGCCGATGGCGATAATAATCCATGGTGGACTTTGGTACTTGAGGAACCTTTCTTTGTTCACACTGTTCGGATATATCCACATTTTTACTTTCAACCCCATTACAGAAGGTTTAGATATATTGAGGTTAGTGGATATTTGTATTTATATACATATCAGTATTAGAAGCCTAAC
>NC_051394.1:38649918-38685599 GCF_015228065.2 Penaeus monodon
TACTTTTTAATTACTTACCAAATAGTGAGGGAGAGGAGCATCTCCCCCCCCCCCACACTGTGTGCACGTGTACTTTGTTTCAATATATCTAGTAGAATGTATTGGTTGTTTTCTTGTACCCTTGTTGTAAACGAATAGCCTGATAATGAAGACAGTAAATGGTGAGTAGATAACGTTAAATAGTAGGAGGGACAATTAGAAATAAAGTGTGATAGGTACATATCGAGGGAATATACACTAAAATAGATAAAACATTCGCAGAGCTGTAGAATTATAGTCTTGGTAAATTATGTGCTGATGATAAAAAATGCATCAAATCCCTGCTAAAAACAAGGTGCACAGGCTAGCTGTTAAGTTGCTTAGATAGTTAAAATAGTGGCGAAGCCTGTAGTTGACTTCAAGTATATTAAGTGGTCCCCGTGCCCCGGAAACGGAAAGAAAAAACATCAATCCCTGTCAGGATACGAACAAGATTTTCATCTTTTCCCACCGGAGTAGGGGATCTCTCCTTTGACCTCTTTCCCTCGACAAATTTGGGTTTAACATCTCAAAAAGATTTTGTGTCGTTAGGAACATGGGTTACCTTAAAGACAACAAACCTCCTGTGCCTAAGATATCCATCTGTCAAGTTTAGAGAAAATAACAGCATAAAACCATAAGGAGATCCTGATTTTCACACTGAAATCCATGTCTGACAAAGTTCGACAGCTGTATGATTTAGTAAATGCAAATTACAGTCAGACAGGAGTGAGTTCAGTAAGGATTAGATATGTGTTTCCTATAAAATTAATGATAATAATCATATAATGTTATTACTAGGTCTAATAACTAATTCCGTTATTTCACCGGAAATTCATGACACTATTACTATAACAGTAGTAAAAGTTAACACGTTTATCATGCAACATTAACCAGTTTGTTGATAGTTGTAGTTGTTAAAAATGATACTTTTCACAAGAATGGCCGTTTGATTACTGTAGGAATGATAACGATAATCATAGTAAAAGAATAAAAGCCGGCAAAATATATTGCTCAAAAAACCCCTGGAAGATTGTATGCTGAGTGTCTTGAAAGCATTCTTATAGGCCAATCTCATAACAACAATAAAAATAATGATAATCATAATAAAATGTAGGATAAGGTACTCCTACTAGTAGTACCTACTAAAGATAAGTAAAAGTAATTTAAAAATGATGATAATAGTAAAAAATATAATGATAATAGTAAAAATATAATGATGATAATGACGGATAATAACACAAAACACCAGTAGTTATAAAAATAATATAAGAAGTAATTCTATTTGCAGTTACAGTGTTAATCAAACTTTCATGAACCTTTTCATTCGTTTGAAGTCAAATACTTTAAAAATACACAGCTACGAGAGACAAATCACATGGCAATATTACCAAAACAAGAAAGGCATTTCCCTGCAAAGCACCCATTAGTACAGTGGATATTACCCGAAGAGCTACAATGTATACTAAAACATATTCATATATGAAGAGCCTTTTCCTCTTTTGTATTTCTTTGAAAATTAGTTTTCCCCGCCCCACTTCCATTTACTTTCCCCGCGGAAAGTGTTTAGCACCATTTTCCAATCTTTTCCAACATGCACCCCCCCCATAAAAAAAAGAGAAGACTGGTAAGTGCTTTCGTTACAAATGTGTCAACACTAAAAGGGTAAAATAAAGATTGAACATGCAAAAGTTATCAAGCGACTTCTCTGGGTATGTTGCTGAACATAGAAAATAAGGAATGAAACTGAATATTAACTGAAATAAATACAGATAACAATATTCATTATGAATTATAACTGCACTGAACGTGATATTGATAACTTGCTAATAATTTATCTTCTATGATCATAGTTATATTTGTATGTGATAATGATAATATGATAATATGGTGATGATGATAATGATACTAACAGTAGTGCTAGTTTAAACAATAATGATATTTAGATGATGGAAGTGTCATTAGTAGCAAGAAAAATTATAACAATTGTAAACCCCCGTTTCGAATTTTAATGCTGTGGGAATTCATTTATAAAAAGAAAAAAAAAAGAAAAAAAATCTGGTAAGCGATCACAAGTTTGGCAGTGGCAGTCCTTGATCTCTGTCTGAGGGAAACATGTATTCTCTCACTATTTGAACAGTGCAAAAAGCTCCGAAGGTGCACCCCGGTGCTAATAACGGACAGAAAGTCAATATCTACCCGTGATTTTTTACATCTTTTTTAAAAATTTTAAAACTCTTTGAGAAAGACCATTATAAACAGGGGGTTCCAAAATCAAAATAGCCGTCAAAAGAAGAATTATCTACGCTCGCCAAGAAAAAATTTTACTACAGTGATCACGATGGGCAGGGGTTATCTTTTCATTGAAAGTACTATAAAGAGGCAGTCAATGATTTGCCTAAATTTGTTTTTATGACGCCTTTTAGGATTCATGTGCTGCCTTCCATGATAATATCAGACTCCCGTATAGGGTGATGAAAATATACCCCACCACACACCATACCCCAAAGCGCGCGTGCGTATACATTTTATGTAATTTTACTATACATGATATTATAAAAATATTTATTATTATATTTATAATCTATATAATGCATACCTATATGCATATATAAAATATTTATATAATAGTTAATATTTATATATAGATTATAATTATATTATTTTGGTGTGTGGTGTGTGTGTGTGTTTGTGTATGGTTTGATTTGGGTGTGAAAATTTTTGTGTATATATATTAATATTTATTTATATATATATTATATATATTATATTTTATAATATAATATGCGTGCGTGTGTGCACACCCACCCAACACCCACAAAACCACACACACAAACACACACACCACACACACACACACACACATAATATATATAATATAGATATATAAAATATATATACATATATGTAATATATATACATACGTGCATGATCCATACATATATATGTAACATACCACACATATATATGTACATATTTGCATATGTTATATATAATATTTTGCTATAATGTATTGTATATGTATTATATTATAAATTATTTATGTATTTAGTTTATTTTTCAATCACACACACCACAAAACCACACACAAACACACACACACACACACAAACACCACAACCACACAAACAAACAAAAAAACACACACATATAGATTTACACGTATTTATATAATATATATATATTTTATTTTATTTATATAGATACTTTTATTACATAATAATAATATATATATATGTTATATAATTAATAATATATATATTTTATATATATCTTTTATATATATATATATATATATATAATGTTGTGTTTGTGTTTTTTTATTGTAGACACAACATATTGTGTTGTGCGTGTGCGTGTGTGTGTTGTATGTGTATGATGTATGTGTGTGTTGTCTGTGTGTTTATTTACGTGTTTATGTGGTGTTGTGTATGTTGTGTGTTGTTGTGTGTGTGTTGTGGGTGTGTGTGGTTGGTGTGTGTGTGTTCCACACCACATCCCCCACACACACACACACACTAAATTATCTTATATATATAATATTATATAATATATTATATATTTTCATATATATATTACAATATCCCTATATTTTAAATCTTCTATATTTACTTTTCTTTATTTACAAATTTATTCATTTACTGTTTCATAGTGTTTTTTGATGATAGTTTCATACTATTTTTTTGATGACGAAAAACACCACATATACCCAGAAGGAGAGAGAAGATGTTGTAGTAATGTGTCTTTTCAGTATGTGTAATATGTGTGTATATAATTTTTGTATAATGTATTTTATGAAAAATATCCACACCACACCCACACCCCCCACACCCAATATTATATAAAATTATAAATATATATATATATTATATATAAATTATATAATTATTTGGGGGTGTGTGTGTTTGTGTGTGGGTGTGTGTGGTTGTGTGTGTTTTTCATTTGGATAACAACAAACAAAAAACGTTGCACGCACGCCACGCACGGCGCACGCACGCACGGGCACGCACGCCGCGCGCACACAACACACCACCCCAACACACACACACCACACCCCAACACCACAACACACACCACACACCCACGCACACGCACACGCCCCCGCACACCCCAAACGCACAAAACCTCTTTTTTGGGGATGGCCCTTTTGGAAAAAATTTTGGGTTTTTGCCAGGGTCCATGCTTTCTTGCAGCATTTGGAATTGAGAGTTTTAAAAAAGGGGGTTTAAGTATGGAAAGGGAACGGGCAACCCTACCCCCTCATCCTGTACTTTAGATGAAATTGTCACCGAGGTGCTACCGCTGATCCAAGAGGTAGTATCCGAAATAAAATGATGATTGCATATACACACTTTTTTTTTTAAAAAAAATATTTCCCGATGAACCCGATGCGGGGGGGAAAAAATCTGCTTTTTAGATCACACGAAACTGAAAAAGAAAATACTCCAGGGAGAGTTTAGCAATATTTTGGGAAACCCGGGGATACAAACACTTCTCATTTCTTTTAACCCAACCAGCAATTCGTCCCCTTTTCTTTTTTTTCTTTTGTTGGGTTTTTTGGCTATCACCACGGCATGTGGCCAGGTTATTAAGCCATGGCCATTTTTCTATCAATCTATATAGGTAAAAAGTTTTTCCCCCCTTTAAAAAAAAGTGATTATTTAAATTGTTTTTTTTTTCTTTATTAAAAAAAAATTTTTAGTGTGAAATCTTTATTTTTTTTGTGGGAAATGATTTTTAATTTTTGCGTGTATATTATATTTTTTGCTGTTAAAAATATGTGATTAAGCTAAGGTTTGGGTGTTGCGGGGGTGGCTTTTAGGGGGATTTTTTTTAAAATTAGGGAGTGGGGGGGTAAATTTTGTTTTGCCCCTAAAGCGGGCCAACACATCCTCCCTTTCTCCTTCCTGTGGGCTTGCCCCACGTTTTTTTTTGGTTTTTTTTTTTGGGGTTGGAGGCTGGTCCACTCCTTTGCCAGGAATGTTTTTTTGCTTTTTAAGAGACCAAAACCCTGAGATCTTTAGGACTATGCAAAGGGCCCCCAATCACCAGTTGACCCGGAAAATTTGTCAGCCTGCTTTTTTGCCATGGATCAGATTTGGGCCTGGTACCCTTTATTAGCTTGATTGATTTTTTGGACCAGTACTTACAAATGATTTTACCCAGTAGTTCATTTTTTGGGGGTTTTAATGATTTAATAGTTTAATAAACTTAATGAATCGAAAAAAAAACTATTCTTCGTGGGTCGTCGATAGTGCAGACAAGGGCTTTATAAATGGCAAAAGGTTCAGCAAAAAAAAGATCATGTATATTCGGCATCAAAACTTTAGTTCCATTCAGTCGCCATACCCCCCCCCACCACTCATCGTTTTGGGAGCCGTCGGTATATATATGAAAAAAGGGAGATGTTTAATAAGGATCTCTCTGAACCTCTGGCGTACCTCCACCCCGGCGCCATCCTTGGGGTGATGGAACCAGGCTTCCCATGATAAAAAAATTGGGGGTTTCCATGGGCATATTTGACTGAACCAGGGATCGAGGGTAAGAGATCATACCGACTTTCTCGACGAGGCGTGGATTCAGGGGAAAAAGGGCCTAATGCCCTATTGCCAAGGTGGCTCGGGTCTCGAGCCACCTTGCGGATAGCTCAAGGCTAACTGGGCCGCTCTGTGTCGGGGGGAGGTACTCTGACTCCACCTCAAGACGCCGTCCGAGTGACTTCAGGCTCCAAGAACCACCTAACAGGCATTCTGCACACATCCAAACCTTTCAAACTTGTTTCGATCCCGAAACCATACACGATTGCCCCCTCCCTCCCTTAGACCTAATCGGGCTTATATCCCATTAGAAAAAGACTGTCTATAGCTCCCCATTTTTTACCAAAAGCATTTTAATAAATAAGTGCTTTTACATTTATTTTTTTAACTGACCAATGGGTCTTTAATTGAGTCTCTATAAAAAAAGTGCCCAAAAAATTAGCGAATTTTTGAATAGGTTTTGGGTGGTTGTTGGGTTTAGCCTGATGTTCGGTTTCCTCCTCAAAAAAAAATACCCCAATACTTTTTAAAAAGGAAAACTTAAAACCCCAAGGGGCCCCAGTTATAAAACAATCCAGTGCAATGGATGCGATTTGCTGAGAATTCTGCATTATTGTGGAGTGCCAAAATGCAAAATCATCAGGGTAAGTGAGTATTAAGATTCGGGAGGAGCGGGAAAGATTCATTAATCAACATAAAATAATGTTGGTGAAAAGCCCTTTCCCTTTTGGGGGACCCCTTTTCCCTGGACAAAAATGTCCGAAGTGCATTTCAAAAATAATTTGAAAAAAAGTTCTGTCAAAAATAAAATTTTGAAAAAAAAGGAAAGTTTCCACGAAATCCAAAGCAAAAAGTTTTCTGGTAGCCTATCGCCAGTCTATCTAGGCTTTTCTATATAAAAAATACTGAAATCAAAAAATTTTTTTTTTGGAAAGGGCCTCTTGAATAGATGCCCAGCTTTACTAGCTGATCGGAGTTTGGCGTCCCTTTCGGAAACCCACGCTTCAATAGTAAATTCTGAATTTAAAAATCAATAGCCTACGTTAAAAATTCGTTCCAGACTTGCTAAGACTTGTCAACGCATTGGGCGGTAGGAGAGGGAAATTTGGGATTACCCCTCCTTTCAATAGGGGAATGATGTGGCGAATGCCATGATTTGGAAAGTGTGGCTTTCCAATTTAAATTTAAAACCTTCACAACTTAATCATGTCATCATGATTAAGATGCTTTATCATCTCATATCGATCTCATGGGCCGGGGGATGTTCCTCTACGGCTTCTAGGCTCGGACAAGCTCACCCCATTTTGGCCTTTTTTTGTAATAATTTATCTCCTGTGGAAAAGGAAACGGTTGCGCCACCTCTTCCTTGATGGTCGGGAAAGTGGGGTGGAAATTAGCTAGCTGTTGTATGAAGAATCCTGGCGAGTGCATTAGCAATGTCTTATTGAATCAAAAATTTTGCCCTCGTGGAGATGTTTTAAATTTTAAAAGATGATTTTTTTATTGATTTTTGATAGGGGCCCAAACCCCTTTGATATTTTGTGTTGCTGTTATTGTAGAGACAAAGCCCCGCCGGATCTTTTTTGCTGTCTTTTTTACTTTACGGCCCCAAGCCTTGCTTGTTATGTTGAAAAGTTCCTTTTTGTGATGTTTTTTTTTGGCCTTAGGCCTTTTTTGCGTCGGCACGCGCCCTGGGAAATCTGGTGTCCCCAGGGAATCTTGTTTAAAGCATCTGCGAATTTTGGGAATGGATGCAATGCTGCTTCTAAATCAAATTTAAATATTGTTTTACTTTATCATCAATTTGGTTTCCCCAACAATTCAGTTGACGCCCCTTTGTGAAGGCGCCCATCTGCTCTTTTACGTTAAATTTGGCCAAAGGGGTTTTACGGGGTTTCGCATAAATTTTTAATAAATGGGAAGATGTGCTCCCCAAAGGTCATAAATGGTGTGCCAAGGCACTTGGTTTCTATTGTGAGGCCAGTGATAGTCAAAAAAGCTCAAATTACCGTATTATCTCCACCCGCGTCGGATACATCTTTCAAGGATTAATCAGACTTTAAGCACTTAAAATTTTGCTCCCCTCTCCATCCCCCGAGGGAATCCATAAGTATGAGACATTAAAATTTAGCTAAAATTATTTATTTTGTGGCAGACGTTCCTAAAGAGCAAAGAGCTCATCAGGGGCTATCCCACAGGTGGACAAAAAAGTGAACATTTCCCAGATACGTCCTTTAATTTTTTATTTTGCATGCGAAAAACCCCAAAGAGAATAAATAGCCCTTTTTAAAAAGGGAGGCTTTGGGGGATGTACATGGCGACTCCGCCCCCCCTCCCCTCAGATCTTCCGACTAAATGGTAGTCCTCACGAAACGACTCGTCAGAGACAGGTTTTTTTGGGTGCGTTTTTTGGGAAACTATATATCGGGACATGGGACGAGGGCTAAGATTGCATTTCCCATTGTATAATGGTCGGGCGAAGATTACGTTTTAGGGGGTTTGGGAAGCTTTCCACCTTTTTTTTTCTTTTTTTTTTTGGGAGGAGACCCCCCTTTTTCCCCCTTTTCCCGGGACCTCTCTGGGAAGGGTTTTGGAGACGAAGCCTCCTGTCCCACTCCTGGGAGGAACGCTGCGTTGCGATCTGCTTTCTCTCGAGAAGCCGATCGCGGGGCCAACAAGCCTCACAGAGTAGCCGGGGGACAAGTGCCTCCGGGACTGTGATTCTTTCCCCTTTCCTTATGATTTTTATGCTGGGTTATCATTTATTTGACGCAATTTGGTCAGGTGAAATTTTTAATATTTAATTTCCAAGGTCTGTTTAATTTCACAATTTCTTTATCCTTAGCTGAAATTTTTGACTGACATTCTTGCCTAGGGGTGGTGTTAGTTACGGGCTTCAGCTAGGAAGATGGGTTTGTGTAAAACTTTTCACTTTCCTCTTAGTTTAGTAAACAAAATTTCATGCTTTTCATATTGCTAAGGTCCAGTCTCCTTCTTCAAGGCTGCACTCACCAATCCTGATGAGGGGACCTCCCAAAAAACACATTTGGGAATCGGCTAGTAATGTATGGTGCCAGGGGGCTTCAGACTTTAGGGGGCATAAATTTTTACTCAGTCTATAAATTTACTCTTAATAGGTTTCCGATTTTGGCATCATTACAATGCATTGGCTTTTGTTAAGGTTTTTTGAACACGTTCAAAACCACGTTGACATATTCTGGGTTTTTTATTAAAAGAAAAGGCCCAAAAAAACACAGCCCCTTTTTCGTTCGCAAAAATTTCCCCGCCCTTTCCCCAAAACAAAAAGTCCCTACGTCTTGGTCCTTCATGCTCTCCCGAATTTTTCTTCCATCGTCCCCAAATCCCTGTGAAAGATTACCCCCTTTTCAGGTTTTTGGGCCAATAGGAATGTTATTTAACCGAAGACATAAATTTGCGTCGCTTAAGTAAATCCTTAATCGGAGTTGATTGTCTTTAAACAAGGGGCTTCCCCATCTCGCATTTTTGAAAAAATCAATCCCCGTCCACTTGACCACAAGGACCTTTTTGTGTAAGGGGTTCACGTTAAAAGCGTTTGATTTTCTTTCCCCGTTTTTTACTTCGCGAACCTTGCATTCTGGGTGGGGATTTTGGTGGTCTTCTAGGGTTTTTTTAGTGGGGGTTCCCCCAGGTTGGAGGTGGTCCTGAGTGCCCTCCTCCTTGGAGAGGGGGAGCCGGGGTATCATCCTCCTGGGCTCCAGGTCCACCCCTTTGCTAAAATTGTTGTCCCGAAAGGGTCAAAGGCTCTTAACTTTTTGGGTTAACCTAAAGCAAAGCTAAAAGGAAAAATTTTCCCCCCCCCAAAGGGGGGGGGGTTTATTTAAAAAATCGGGGAGGCATTCCTTTCCCCCAAATTAGGAAAACTAAAAAAATGCCCCCCCCAAAAAACAAAATCCAGGGAAAAAATTTGTGAAAATTTAAAAAAAAAAATAAAAAGGCCCCAAAAAATTGGGGCCCCTACCACCCCCAAAAAACCCCCCCTTTTTGGGAGAAGAATCGGCTGATGGGGGTTTCCACTGCGTGGTTTGGGCCCCTCAAAACAAAAGGAGGGGTTTAAAACACAAAAAACTGAATTCAGGTTTTTTTTTTTTTTCTTTGAAAAAACAAAAACAACTTCGGGAGAAGGCCCCCCCAGGGACTCTTTGGGCCCGTTTTTTTGGGGTTTCTCTTTCTTTTTCGCCCAAAAAAAAAGGGGCACGTTGAAAAACATCCCCGTACGTGTTTTTTTCCTAGATACCTCCTATTTCCCCCTCCAAATGGCCCAAAAAGTTTTTTTCTATTTTAAAACAAATCACTTTTTTTTTTGTTTTGGGTTTTTGTTGAATTTTCGGCCAAAGACAAAAAAAATGGAAACCCTTTCAAAAAAAATAAGGGAAAAAGGAAAGGAAAATAATAAAAAAGGGGCTTTGGGACAAGCAGGCTCTTTTTTAAAAAAAACTTTATTCGGGCATGGGTTTATTCGCCTGGTGGATTTTGTTAAAAAAACCTTGCTTCTTTCGATTCCCGGGGGGAAAACCCCCCCTTTTTTTAAGGGGAATTGGGGAAACAACCAAACCTTTGAATTAAAAGGGGGGTTTTTTTCGTTTCACAATCGGGGAAAAAAAGAAACAATTTTTTCCCCAAACCCCGGGGCCCCCATGTAACATTTTAAAAAAAGCCAAAAAAGGGGTTTTTTAATAAAAAAAATTAAGACCCCCCAAATTTGTTTCCAATAGGTTTTTTTTCGGGAAAGGGTTTAGAAAATTTTAAATTTCCCCGGGGAATCCAAAAAATTTAAATTTTTGGAACTTTTTTTAACTTGTGTACCAGTTGGACGAAAATTTAATCCTTTTTTATTTTTTATTTTTTATTTTAAAATGATTTTTTTAATTTACCCGGGTTTTTTGAAAATTGGGATTTTTTTTTAATTTTTAAAAAAATTTTTTTTTTTTGGGAAAGATTTCCTTTTTTTAAAGAAAATTTTAATTGTTTTTGTTTTGGTTAAAGGGTTTTTTGAGTGATGTTGACTTTAAATTTTTTTTTTTTTGGAAAAATTTTTCCATAATTTAGAGATAAACATTATTTTTATTTAAAAAACAAACCCTTTTTTAATTTAAAATTTCTTTTTAAATTTTTCATTTTTTTTCAAATTTAAAAAATTTTTAAAAACTTAATTTTTCCTATTTCCCCGGTTTTTTATTTTTTGTTTTAAAACCCCCAACCCCCCCACCAAACCCTCAAAAACCCCCAAAAAACCCCACCCCCAAAAACCCCCCCAACCCAAACCCCCAAAAACCCAAAAATCAACCCCCCCCCCTATCAAACCCCCCCCCCTCAACCCCCCCAACCAACCCCCCTTTAACCCCCCCCCCATTAAATTTATCTTTCGTCTTTACTGCTTTTAAATTTAAAATTTCCCCCCCCGGGTCCTTTTAAAATGAGGGGGGTTAGAAAAATTAAAAAAACCCCCTTCAAATAATCCCGAAAAAAACCCTTAAAAAGAAAAACAATTTTTTTTCATTGCTAAAACCCGAGTTTTATTTTTTTCACTCTTTCCAAAATCCACTTTTCCCCAAATTTGGGAGGGGCCCCGGGAAGCCCCAAGAGAAAAAGGGTTTGGGGGTTTTTTTTTGGGGTGCCTTTATGGTTGGGGGCCCTTTGGTTCTTCCTTTAAGAAAAAGGTTTTAAAAGCCCCCCCGGGGAAAGGCCCCCAAAAATTATCGTTTCCCCAAAAAAATTTGGGAAAACGCTTTTACTTTCCAATTTAGTGAGGGTAGGGATATAATTTTAAAATTAATTTTTTTATTTTTAATTTTAATATTTTTTAAATTTAAAAAAAACCTTATTAAAAAAATTTTTAAAATTTTTTTAAAATTAAAATTTTAAATAAAAAAACCCCAAAAAAACCCCCCTCCCCCATAACCAAACCCCAAAACAAAAACCCAAAAAAAAACCCCTTTTTATTTTTAAAATTTTTAAAATAATTTTTTTAATTTATAATTTAATTTTTAATTTAAAATTTTTTTTCAATTAATCCCCATTTTACTTTAAATTTTTTTCCAAATTTTTTTAAAAAAAAAACCATTGTAAAATTTTCAAATTTTTTTTTAAAAAATTTTTTTAAAATTAAAAATTTTTAAAAAATTTAAATTTTTTTTTTTCCCGGTGTTTTTGGGGGGGGGGCCGGGCCTTTCCGGGGGGGGGCCTTTTGGGTTCCTTCCTCAAACCCTTGGGAAGATCTTTGAAACACCCGGGGGTTTTTTTTCCCCAAGGGGAAAAAAACCTTGGGCTGTAGAATAATGTTAAAAATTAAAAATTTGGGAAAATGGCAAAAAAATTTTTTTTAAAAAAAAAATATAAAAAACATTTTATTATCTTTTTTTTTTTTCAAAAAATCAAAAACAATATATTTTTTTCAATTTTTTTAAAAAAAAAAAAAAAAAAAAAAAAAAAAAAAAAAAAAAAAAAAAAAAAAAAAAAAAAAAAAAATTTTTTTTTTTTTTTTTTTTTTTTTTTTTTTTTTTTTTTTTTTTTTTTTTTTTTTTTTTTTATTTTTATATTATTTTTATATTATATATATTTAATAAAAAATACTTTTAAAAATAATTATAATATTAAAATTATATATATATATATTATATTAATTTATATATATATATATAAAATATAATATTAATTTAAAATATATTTTTATTTTAATATTATATTTATTTTTTTATATATATATATAAATCTAATATTTTATATTATTAATATAGTTATATTTTTAAAATTTTTTTAAATAATCAAAAATCACCTTAAAATGCACGGGCCTTGTCCCCGCTGAATTTAAATCCCCAAAACAAAGAAAAAATCTAATCGCATTCCCTTTCGAGGTCTTTAGGGTGCTTTGACCCTAAAGATGTTGATTCCCCCTCTATTCGTTTAACACACTTAAAATTAAAGTTATTTTGTTCTCCAAGTTTGATAAAGAAATGAGTGATTTTTTTTACCACTCTTGGGAAGTCCCTTGCCCCCATTAGTTTCCCATTTACACGCGCGAAATGATAAATTTCTCCAATGTTGCGAGAGAGTTTTTTTTGCAAAAGGAAAAAAATCTCTGTTTGTTAATCGCATCAATCGACTTAAAAGAGACTTCCTGCAGCTGCGACTCTCAAAAACGAGGAAATTAAAAAAAACATATAAAACATGCACAACGAGTATGGGAATGACTTTATGTAAAATTTTAGTTGATTCGTTAAACTGTATTGCGATCGGGATGGGGACTGTTAGCTGATGTTATTTAAATACAATGCTCTTTGACAGTTATATGGGGCCACTGTACTCATTTGTATCGCTGTTACCAATGCGTTTTAAAATCCCAAGTTTTAGATCTCGATCGACCTTTGACCCCGACTTTTAGCATTTAATTAACTAATGTAAGGGGTAAATTTGTTACGTTTGTTTTCCCACCTAGGGGCGACATTCGTCGCCCCTTTTGGGATGCTTTGTTTTGGATTGCAATACCCTTTGTGCGGCGATCATTTGCTTCTTCTCGATGGAGAATAAGATAGTGAAGATGAGAAAAGGATTCTTAGATACCGGTTTATAACACGACAGCTGTAAAGGGCTTCTGGGCCATCTGGACACCAAGCCGTTTCGTAGCGAGCGATTTGACGCAATCCCGTTGAGTTCCCCAACCTAAACTTACGGAGGAATTACTTTCTCCTATGGGCACATCAGTACCCCGGGGAACGTCATAAACTCCCATCCATAAACATCAGATCAGTATAACACATAAGGGGAGGAGAAATCATTTAACGAGTTTCTCCTGCTACAAACAGTCCCTTTAGTTGCCTTCTTTAGTGTAAAGGGGGAGAGGGGTTGAGTGAAGAGGAGGTCCTTTTAACCTGTGTTTAGAGCAGGAGAGGGGTGCAGTTTTGGGCTGTATTCTTTCACTTGCGGATCACTGAAGGGGGTAGCAACAAACACGAGTTTGAGAGTTGCCAGTTGCCACCTCAAGTGTATATACTTTACAGATGAAGTACAGACAGCCGTTAGATTGAGGCATGGGTAATATACACATTTCTGGGCTAGATAACAAAGATTTCTATATCCACAACCCCCCTCCCCTTTGCGCTTGTAGCAGCATCTCAAACGGCAATCTTTTATTAGCCTTTCTGATCAGCATGGGGCATAAAATGTATCTCTACTTCTGTGGGCATTTTGTCCAATGCAAGGGGGACCATAGGGATGTGGCGCACCAAACAATGATTAACCACCAGACTTGGTTTGGGAGTCGCACCTCGTAATTCCTGTCACGGCTGCAGACCATGGGTGACCCTAACCTTGTTCCCCAGTGGTGGTTTTCTGTGTTTTTTAATCCAGACCATGGTCGTCACGCTCAGTCCTGCGAAAGGGAGTCATCCTTATCGTACTGGCTTTCATTTGGCTAGCACAGCTGCAGCTCGATGGTCATAGTCTTCTGTACGTTCTTGCCATTCCTCAGCGAAGGACGCAGGGACGGCAGGGACAACACGTATGGAGAGGGTGGCCATATAACACCTGGGCGGGTGACCCTCCAGCAGCGGTAGGCGTGTTCTGTAGCTCCTTCAGGCCGCGGTCGAACTCCTCGGTGTCTATGTTACTTTAGGTGCTGTCTTCAAAATCAGATGTACTTGATGGCGACCTCGGCATGGCCATTTGACTGAGGTAAAGGGGTGTTTGATACCACATGGGGGACAACCCAGCGTTTCATGAAGGACTTAAAATTCTGAGCAGGAAAACTGGGGGACACCAACTTTGCAGAAGTGTGACAAAACACCCTCATGGTCCGGGAAGTGATGTTTGGCCCCACAGGAACAATGGTAGGCCATCCATGGTAGGTGTGTGGAGTCGACAATGGCGTGGCATAAGTCCTGGAGTGGCAGCACTTGTCATAATGACCAGCTTCTTATAGTGTTTACAATTGGGCATCTTTAGCGGGGATTTCTCTCTCCTGGCCCAATGACCCTTCACCCGCAATTACGACAAGTAGAATTACGTGTGGGGCCCAAGCGTACAGCCACAGGAGGGCAAGGTGACCTGAAGACTGCTGGGAGTGGACTTCAAGTTTGGCCTGAGGTTGATGGTCTCTTGATTTTCTCTCATCGTGACCGATTTTTATTGGCTGATGCTGTGGTCCGGGTAGTCTAATAATATCTGGGAGCAAGTACAACATTTGTAAGGGGGACTAGAATTGGAAAATTAAATTTCCACAAGTTTCTTGTCCCAGACACCCATAATGAAGACCATTTTTAACAAGGCCCCTCTGCATGCACCTGAAGGGGCCGGGGGACATAAGTAAACTTCCTCAGCATACCCTCTAAGCCTACATAAAGTTTTTCCCCCTCCTCGGGACGACAGCAATGTGCCCGATGACAAAGACCCTTGTTAAAATTGCCCCTTTTAAGAAGTTCGGGGGGCTCAAAAAACTGTTTCCCACAGAAGCAGTGGGCACAACTGTGTTTGGGAAAACATCTGGGGGGCTGTGGATGCCCAAAGGGACTTGAAAATCGTGTATATTGGAGTAGAAGTCTTGAAGATCCCCGTGGTGGATTTTGAACATATTTTTTGGGGTTTGGGTCCCAAAGAACGAAATCGTAAACGGAAGTTTCAAAACGTCGGGGGAAAAGGGCTCAGCTGCGTAAAAGTCCCTGGGGTGGGCGTCTGTTGAGAGCCAGAGGGGTGTGTTTAAAAACTCTTGTAGAGTGTGAAAAAATTTGGGAAGAAAGTTTTAAAAGGGGCCCTTTTTTTAAAGGGCCACTGTCCTCATCACACTACAACTCTTTTTCTTCCCCCCTCATTTCGTCTTGTCATATTCCCTCAGATCTTGCCTCTGCAGTGAGTCTAGAACATCTTTAAACGAAATTTTTTACCAAAACTTTGGGGGAAACACTCCCACAAAATTACTGCATTTAAAAAACTATTTTTTTGAAAGTAAATTGGGGCCCACTTCTTTTTGCCGGGAAAAAATCTAAGGGTAATAAAACCAGGGGGCCCGACTGCAATTTTTCTTGAAAAATTCAAAAGATTTTTGTTGGGTAAAAATTTTATAACACGGGGCCCATTTTGTTCGTCCCGAGTGCATTCTTTAGGTGAAAAGGGTAGAAAAGGGTTGAATGAAGAGGTAGGTCTTTTTAAATCGTGTTTTTTGGGCAGGGAGTACAGAAAAGCAGGAGGGGGAGGGCATTTGGGAAACTGCATTTCGCAGTTTTGTGAGCCCCCTAAAGGGGGGAAACAGAAAAACCCACAAGTTAGGGTTTAAATTGGGCTAGGGTAAGTAATTGCGACCTGCTTTACAAATGAAGTAAAACTGCAGTCGAGATAGAACTTTCTAAGGGCTCAGTGAAAATTTTTTGGGCCGTTTTCCTCCCAAAACAGAAAAGTAGCATGTAATTAATGTAGAAAAAAACACTTTATATTTAAACCTTAATTTCTCAAAAAATTTATGACTATAAAGTGTTCACTAAAAAGATTTTTTCCTGTACGGGGCCTTTCATCTAAAGGGTGTAAAGGGTTTACTATTTTTAAAACATCGAAAAAAACTCTTTTGAAAACTCGATCATACCCAAATTTTAAAAAAGTAAAACTTACGACATAAAACGATTTGAAGAAAAAAACCCCCAAAATTGGGGAAGTGGATACTTTACTATTACCAGTACTACAAAAATAGCTACTGCTATTAAATTGTAGTTCTTAAAAAGAGAGTACAGTGGTTTTTTTTTTTTTTTTTTGTATTAGTAGTTGTAATACCCATGAAAAATTAAGCCATCAGCCAACCCCAATCTGAGTTTTGGGTTTTTTGGGGACAAAATAGGGGAGGATTCGTCAACATTTTGTTAGTAATAATGACAAAAAATGTTTAACTGACCATCCTCTCCCTCTATTTTTTTTATTTTTAAAAACAATACATTGGAGAAAAAAAACCATTATGTATCTGAAGTATGGGGCGATGTCGATTCAAAGGAACACATAGTTGAATCCCAATACAGAATAAGAAGGTATATTAAAAAAACTTGTGTAAGATAATTACTCATTGGGGAAATTAAAATAGGGGTAAAGAAATCATAAAGGGCCCTGAAAAAAATTTTCTGTACACCTAAGAGAAATTAAAAACCCTGGTGATATGGTGTATTGTTAGATATAATCAATACTAAAATGAAAATCATTTTTGGGAGAATAAAATAGCCTTTACTTTTCTTTTCATTTTTTTTTTCAAAAATTTAAAAAGATCATTTGGTATTATTTTGCTTTTTAAACAAAGGGTCAAAGATTTTCAAAATGAAATGGGAGTAATTTACCCTCCTATTTAAAGGGGATATGGCCCCCAAATTTCTGCTTTTTGGGAGACAGGGGTTTTTATGTTCCCACCCCATATCAACTGCGAATGAAGGGGCAGAATGGTTTTTTTTTTATACAAAATGATTTTTTTCCTCCTACAAAATTTTAGAAAAGGGGAGAGTGAACCTCTTGGAAGCCATGACTTTTGGTAAAAAGGGGAAAGGGTTTAGTTTTCCCAAATTTCACTAAGAAAAACCTCTGAATAAATCTTATTGGACGAATTGTCAAAAAACCTTTGTTTTTCCCAGCAGGGAACCCTGTAAAGTTTGGGAGACATTTTAAATCCCCTTTTTGTAAAAGGAAATTGGGGTTTCTTTGCCAATCGTTCATCATGCAGAACGTTTTCATTCCCTGTCCCGTACAAGTTCAATTTTTTCTTTTTTCGGGAAAAAGATCCATTAGAGCGGGGTTTTTCCACCTTTACAAAAAAGAAGGGAGGGACATTTTCAATATTTTTAGGGGGGATAGGAGGAAAGGGTAAGGGACCCACCCCCAATTGTTAAAAGAGGGAGGAGGTACAGCAATATTTTGAGTGGAGTAGTGGGTACGAGATATTTCGCCAGGTTTTTAAAAAAAAAATATCCCTTTTCGGTTAAAAATTTGGGCATGAAAATATGAAAGTAACGGAGTGGGGGACAATCTGATTTTCATAATAAGTAGTGTCGGGCATGGAAAATTTCCCCGTGCCTTTTGCTAAAGCGTGTGGGTTTAGAGCTCTGTCGCCTACAGACAACTCCCCTTTTAAATTTGAAGTAGATGAGCCCAAATTTTTGGGTACATATCTAAATTTTTGAATTCTAGGGTTCGGTGGAAAAGTTTTTTAAAATTTTAATGTTACAATTTATATGGAAATCTCGCTTTTGAAGGAAATGGGGGGGAAATATTTTAGCAAACCTTTTATTAATACTCCTTTTTTAAGGGTTTTACTTTTTATCTGACTAAGCCAAAAGGTGAATCAATTTCTTAATTTAATTTTTCACATTTCTAACAAAAAAGGGAAAAAACAGGAACACCCAAAGGGAAAAACTCCTATTGATCAACCAGAAAATTTTTTTTTTAGGGATTTTCAAAGGAAACGTGGTATCGTACAAAATCAGGGTTTTTTTACCAAAAGGGAAAGTTAGAGAAAAAATCATCAGATTTTGGGAAAAAGAGGGGGCTTTCGCTGACCATACCAAATTTTTTTTTAGACCAGGGATTTGGGTAATTATCTTCTTAATGGAACCCGAGGTTTGCGTCCGTCGGGGAAAGGGCCCCTAGCGAGGGAAAGAAAACCCCACCGGGGGACAGGGGACAAACTGAAAATCGAGTCCCTCCAAAATTTTTTTGTCGAATTCCAATTCCCCAAACCTTCAGCAATAGAATCATTTACTAATTCCCTTTTGGGTGGAAAAAAAGGGGCACGATTAAACCCTTTTTTCCCTTTCTGTAAACGCTCTTCCGGTTTCCGGAAAATATGTTTGGTTTTCAGGACATCTTTACTATGAAACCCCGGCGATGTTTTATTATGTTAGTTATAAATTTTAAGCCTATAACTAATTCGGTTTTTTTTTACCACACTATACAATCTCCTTTAATTGGGCCCGGTGCGTTTAGTGTGTGGAATTTTTGGGAAAAAGTATTTTTCTACTTGTTCATCACTTTTTTTTGCGCCCCCTCCCTTTTTTTACGGTTAAAGCCACTATTTCCCTTTTACTGGGAAACCACTCGGGCCCTTTTCTAGAGGGGACACTTAAATTTAAAAACTCAAGTGTGAGTCTCCTGTATCATTACCTGAGTCCTATTCTTGAGGGAAACCCCCCCCATAAAATCAATAAAACTAAGGGGTTTCTTTAAAGATCTAATTTCAGTCCCTTTTTGGTAAATGGAAAGGGGAATGTCAAACAAATTGGGGGGCAAACTTAAAACTTCTTATATAGGAATTATAAATATTAAATTGTAAAACTAAAAAACCCTTTAAATTTACACAGGGTTCCACTTCTCCCGAATGTGGTAGTATAAAAAGGTCCCCTTTTCTTTTTGTTTCCCTTTTGAATCCTTTGTTTTGTACAGACTTTCTCAAATTTCTTCACTGTATCAGTTCAAGGGATTCCTAAGGGTGGAACTGCTTTTAAACTGGTCCCTCTCTCCAAGGACATCTCATGAAGGGAAACAAAAAAACAAAAAAAGAAAAAACCCCAAAAACCCATTCCTAAAAAAAAGAAACAATTGTTTTATTTAGGGAAAGATAAAAAAAATAAAATTCAATTAACTGATTTCTTGTAGGAACAAAAATACATAATTACACAAAAAAATTGTGTATATTTATACCATTATATACGATTGGGGTAGTTTTTTTTTTTTAATTTTCATTATATTATTTTTATGAAACCCCCATTTTTTGCAGAGATAGTATTTTTCTATTATAAAAATTCAAAAAACTTAATCCTTGAATTGGTTTTTAAAAACCCAATAATAACAGGGGAACATCTGAATGGTATCCCTGCACGTGGGCAGCCAATAGCTGGAAAGATATTCATTTACCCTGGTTTTTCCAAATTTTTTCTCAAAAGATTCCCTTTTTATTTTTTCTGTTACAGATTAAAAGTTTTTATAATTTTATTAATTTATATTAATACAGTTGAAAGTTCTTTCATCTTCTGGGATTTAAAGGAAAAATTTTTCTAACCCCTTTCGGGCATTTTTCCAAAAATTCTTCCCCCTCTGGTTAGGGGCCCTAATACAGGGATTAACACTGTATATTCTTAACTTTTTACATCTACTTTAGGTCCTATATTACATGCATATGGTTCGTCTTACTCCCTACATGCCCTAATACCGGAAAATAAAGAATTTTTTCCCGAACAAAATAAAAACAAATTTGGGTTTTTTCCCTTAAAAAATTTCCCTTATAGAACCTTAACATAACAAGCCCAAAAGTGAAATATAATGCAACCCCCTAATTAAAAAGAAAAAGCATTTTTTGGGAAAAAAAAGGGAAAAATAAAATTTGGGAGAAAAAAAAATATCATCTTTCTCAAAAAAAAATTTAAATACTAATTGTCCCCTTTCACAACTAAAACTAATTAAAAGAGGATACATAAATAAAAATATGTGTAAAAAAACCCAAATAAAATGAGGTTAAAAGGGGGGGTCCACGGGAATTTTTTGGGTTTCTTCTAGTTGGGTTCCCTTACAACTTTGGATTTAAACCCCTTTTCTGGGCAATAATGGAAAAAACATAAAATTTTAACATTTCAGTTTTAGAAACAACCCCCAAAATAAAAATTTTTTTATGTCGGTTTTTTTTGGGAATTTCCTTTTTTATGGAAGAAAATCTGGCAGACAAAGTCACCAAACCCGTGGGGAAAACATATCAACAATTTTGGGAATGTTTTGTGCTCAAAAACATGAACTTTCCATCAATTAAAATTTTTTCCCTTTTAAAAGTCAAGGGGCATTATGGGAAATTTAGGATAGATAAGGGCAAAAATTTAAAAAAAACGTTTCTTTTTTGTTTCATACACGTGTAAACCTTCCTGCATTATGTGTGTGGGATGTAGTGTGTGTCCCGTGTACGGTTTTTTGTCTACAGTAATGGGGTGTGTGTGCAGCCTGCCCGCATGTATGTGGGTGCATTTCATATTATGTATGCGTGGCATGTACAATGTATGTGTGCGTGTGCTGTACATATTTATGTGTGTGTGTGCCCTTTATGAATGTACTTGGGGCAAAAATGCTTTCATTTTTAAATATGTGATTTTTCCCAAAATTTCCTGACATTGTCCCCAAAAAATTTTGATATATAAACTTATTGCATAAAATTTTTTTTTGAAAATTTAAAAAATTTCATATACTTATCGACATTTTGAAAAAAAATGGGAAACATGGAACTTTGGTAGGGGCGATGCAAAATATCCTTCCTTTTTGATTTTTAAAAATTTTCCCAAAATTTTGGGGAGTTGTCTGAGTTTTTTGAGGCCAAAAACCCGGGAAAAAGCCATGGCGGATTTTAAAGCAAAAAAATTTCCAATAAAGATTGAAGAGGTTTTTTCACAAAGTATTTAAGAAAAATTTTTTAGGAGAAATCGTTTTTCTTTCCAATAAAAAATTAAATTTTTATGTGTGGAATATCACTTTTTCCTTTCCCTAAATGTAAAAAACCCTTTGTCTAGGGATGGAAGAAACAAAAAAAAAAGAAAATTTACTGTTTCCCAAGGAGGAAAAGGGAAGGGAAGGGCAGAAGTGGATCCAAACCCCCGATGTTACTCCGGTACCATACAATCATACAATCTATAAAACCACCCCATTTTCCCGTAAGAGTCCCGAGCCCAAACAAAAACTGTCCCCAAATTTTAAGAAAAAATTTTGTAGTTGTCGAGGGTAATATGTTCATGAGGGGGAAGTGAAGAATGAGTATGAAATGATATATTTGGGGACAAACTCCCCTCCATGCCGGGAGGACACCCCCATTCTAAGGGGGACGAAGGGTTTTTCCGGGTTTCTGCAAAAGTTTTTGGAAATTTGCTTTTAAAGAACAAAAACATAAAAATAAAATAATTAAAAAAAAATGGTATATTTTTCATGACAAAAAAGGGACACGACATACAAAATTTTTGAGATAACAAGGGGGAGAAGTTTGTTACACATCACCAAAAAAGGGAAGGGGTTTCCCAAAAAAACGAGAGAGTGGGGAGGGAGAGAGAGAGATTTTTATAACCCTTTTTCCAAAACTTTTGGAGGATTTAATGGTATTCCAGCCAAAAGAAAGGGGACTTTTAACATGCAGACTGGAAATTTTTTTGATCAGTGCAGTATTCCCAAAAAATCTGTGAATGATTTCTAGTGTGTTTTTTTGATTTCTTAATCAAATTTACGTCACGAATTCTCCTTTGGGGCAGGAGATCCTTCCCAAAAGTAGTAGCATTCCGTCGACCTCCCGTACCATGGTGGTCTGATGAATGCAACAAGCTGTCAGAGCAAGAAAAGCTGCATTAAGGCAGTTGAAACGACGCCCCAGCATGTAACCTTGATCATTACAAAAAGACCTGAGCCAAGGCCAGGCGAGTGCTAAGGAGGCCAACGGAAGTCATGGAGACAGTATGTCTCCTTGATTAACTCTGGGACCCCTTAGCATGGATATGAGACAAGGTGCGTAAGATTGCTGGAAAGAGCACATCATGTACCACCTGCTTTGAAGATAGATGGCATAATCATCACAGACAAAAAGATGTTGCTAATGAGCTAGCTAAATCCATGGCAGAGATCTCCTCTGGAGCATCTTACACTGCCCGATTCTCCATTCTTCAGGCTGAACAGGAATGACACCCAGTGTTGTTCTTCAGTAGGACTACAGCAGAACTTCCATACAACTTGCCATTTTTGCGCAAGGAGATGGACTCTGCTTTGCAGCCTGCCGTAAGACTGCCCAGGAAGTGACGATATTCCATACAAATGATATCTCACTTCAGAGAGTCCCAGAAGTTCCTGTTGACTTCAATAGGATCTATAGGAGGGACAGTGCCATCCCACATGGAAAGAGGCTATAATCATTCCTGTTCCTAAACCTGGCAAGAATGCTTCCACACTAGGAATTACAGACCAATTTCTCTCACCAGCTGCATCTGCAAGCTGATGGAGAAAATGGTAAACTTCAGGTTGACATGGCTGCTAGAAAAGAAAACGTACTGACCCCATATCAGTATGGCTTTTAGAAATTGAGATTGACCACAGATCACTTGTGAGGATGGAAACTGCTATACAGAATTCCTTCGCCAGCGACGTCACAAGTTAGCAGTCTTCTTGACCTTGAAAAGGCTTACGATATACTTGGAAGCAGGCATACTCATGAAGCTGTATGACTTGGTTTAAGAGGAGCATTACCTACCTTCATACAAAGCTTCCTTGCTAACAGGAATGTCTAGATTCGGGTGGGAAACAGTTTCTCTAACTGGAACAGTGAAGGGGTCCACAGGGAGTGTCTTAAGTGTGACCCTGTTTGCCATGCTATAAATGACATTAAAGGTTGTTCAAGTTGTTCATGTAATCTGTATGTGGAGACTTTACACTGTATTGCTCAGGAAGAAGCTTACAGGATGTGCAAGGACACATGCAGGCAGCAATAAAGCAGGGTTGTATTGGGCAACATATCATGTTTTTACAATTTCTCAAGGCAAGACCATGCTATACATTTCCACAAATGAGGAAAGTTCCATCACTTCCCTCTATTTAGGAGCAACTCACTGCATTTGGCCAAGAGGTGAAGTACTTGGGGTCTAATTTTGACTCAAGACTTACATGGGTGCCTCCATCAAAAAGAAAAAGTGAAGGCTTTAAAATGCGTTAATATTTTGCAGATTATTCACATCATTTGGGTACAGGTACTGGACAACGCTTCTGCCCGCTTTACTGAGCGATTATTCGCAGTAACTTGATATGGATGTGAGGCTCATCATCTGCCAACTCCCACTGTCTCTGGATGTTGGACTCGGTCATATGAAGCTCTCAGAATCTGTAATTGGCTTTCAGGTCTTCACCTGTGCGAGTCCTGTTGCTGAGAATGGGAGAACCACCTCTTGTCATGACCTGGACTACATGAACCTGATTTAATACACAAGACTACAAAGATTTCGGACCTCCAACACAGACTGGTTTTCAACCCTCTTGAGATAAGCCAATCTATGGTAGGAGAAGGAGGGAATCTTGTGGAAGATCTTAAATAAATCTCACTAAGGTTCTAGCTGTTGGAATTCCCCAATTCCCCCTGGACTAATGAAGGGGAGCTGAGATTTGGCGAATTGGGAAAGGGGAGAGATCCAAAGCAGAAGTCAGAGAGAGAGTGCGTCGCCATTTCCTAAGTACTAAGGATCAACGAAATATATAATTTAGGGAATGGTTGTAAATTGAAAATGGTGTGAGCTTTGCAGCAGGTGAGCAGTGATAGTTTCATTAGGAGACTAATAGTTTCAACTAAAATTTAATTATGCGTAATTGTTTATGCAATAATTTTAACACTTAGAGCATGATTTTTTATGCTTTGATTTTAATCTATTTATTGTATTGTAGATATTATGATAGATTTAGAAGTTTTAAAACATTTTAATATTTCTATTTAACCAAGTATCGTTGCTAATGACCTAGCTGTTGAGCGAAGGATAATTTAATAATCAATGCAATCTCTTTCAGCCAGATGGTACTCAGACGACAGGGCTATTGCAGCCCTGGCACTCTCTGAAGCACTTAGTAGAAGGTAGAAGTACATCTTCACAGAATCACACAAGATTACATTGTGCATGGCAGATCATACGGACAATTGACCATGAAGAAAAGGTGTTGCATGCACTGGGTGAGCCGAATGCCATGTGGTACATAACTACAAAAATTGGAGCACACACAATTCTGAGACAAGGATGCCCACAACAGCTGCCGGGTTGTCATGAGAATATGCCGCATGCTTACACCAGGGCGGTAGGATCAACTGCTGGAACCTCACCACACAGTGTAAGTGCCGCGTCCAAATATATGAAGGCCCCGACGAAGACAGAAACTTTGCCAAAGCTCAAACGATGAACGGAGATACTTTCAAATTCGTCGTTCATAAAATGATGTAATTTGGATTAAAGCTGGGGTGGATTGCTAATATGTGGTCAGTTGTGGAGGGAATGTAGACTGGCGAGATCTCTCCAGCCTCCGGCTAGTACAATGGTAATGTCGGCCCCCACGGACCCCTTCTCATCCGAGGGGTCGGCGGTTTGCAATTTCGTGCGCCAGTGCAAGAAATTGCAACTGTCGCATGGAGGTAAATGCGTGGCTGGGCACCACTGGGGGTAAGGACTAGGTTCAGCCGAGTCAACACAGCTGACAGAGCGTGAACAATGTCGACATTAGTCGACACAGGTTGGGCTCCTCAGGGAAATAGCCTGGGAAGAGGCTAAGCTTCACAATATGGACTTATCTCCCTCTCTCTCTCCCCTTATTTGCTTGCATGACTGGACTGGCGCTAGCCATACCCCATATGTGTCAGTAGGGATGCACAATAAAAAAAAAAAAAAACAAAAAACAAAAATAAAAAAAATTCACTAAAAAAAAAAAAATAAAAAAAAAATTAATAAAAATAAAACAATTAAAAAAAAAATAAAAAAAAAAAAAAAAAAAAAAATGGTTGACGCGGGGAGGAGCTGTTTGGCCTTAGAGATAAAAATTTCAAAAATTTTAAAAAATTAATTTTTAGGGCAAAAATTTTTTTAATAAAAAAGTGTTTTTATGTTTGAAATCATTTTTTTTTTTTAAAAAAATTTTTAGAAAAATTTTAGAATTTTTTTAAAAATTTTTAAATTTTTCATTTAACAGGAAATTTCGCTAACCAGTGTAGGGCGAAAAATTTTTTTAAAACAAAAACCCTTTTTCCAAGTAAAATTAAAAACGAGACCAACCCTCATAAAGAAATATAAGGGGGTATTTTTAAGTCAAAAAAATTTTTGTGCTGGCAGATCATCAGACAATTACCGGGGGATTTCTTAGGGTCCTTTTTAAAAAAGGGGTGCAAAACCCTTTTGGGGGAAAAAGGGCCCCCCTGTCCCTTTCCCGCAAAACAGCTCCGGGGGGAAAAAATGCCGCTTTGTTAAACCTGGCCAGGAACCTGGGGACCTACCCCCTTTTTCTACCCCCCCCCCCTTTGAGGGCCGAACAAACCCAAATTTGGGGAAAAAAAAAAAAAAAAACCCAAATTTTTCATAAAAAAATTAAAAAATTAATTACAAAAAAAATTTTTTTAAAAAAAAATTTTGGGGCTAAAAATTTAAAAAACCCCCAAAAAAATTTATTTTAAAAACCCCCCCATAAAAAAATTTAAAAGGGTTTAAAAAAATTTTTAAAAAAAAAATTAAAAAAATTTACCAAAAAAAAAAAAAAAAAAAATAAATAAAACCCCCAATATAAAGTTAAAAAACATATTTTTTTAAAAATTAATATAAATTAATAATATTTTATTTTTAAAAAAAAAATTTGATAAAAAAATAAAAAAAAAAAAAAAAAAAATTTTAAATAAAAAAAATTAAAACCCAAAATTAATAAAAAAATTTATTAAATTTTTTGGGGGGCAAGGACTTTTTGTTTCCCTGGTAGGGGGGGCCCCCCAAGAAGTTGGGCCTCCAAAAAGGGGTAAATAAAAGGGGGTCGAAAAACCGGGGGGGGCGGGGCAAGGAACCCCCCTTTCCAAAATTTGGCCAAAGAAAATCAGGAAAACCATGTCCCAACCCCGGGAAGGGATTTGAGAAAAAAAAAAAAAAAAAAAAAAAAAAAAAAAAAAAAAAAAAAATTTTTTAAAATAATATAATTTTAAAAATAAAAAAAAAAAAACGGGAAAAAAAAAAAATTTTTTATTTAGTTATATTTTTTTTTTTTATAATTTAAAGCGTTTTTATTTTGCATGTTGGGAAAAAAAAAAAGATTTTTTTCCCCTTTTCTTTTTTTTTCGTTTATTTCTTTTTTATAAAATACTACTGGCTGGGAAATATAAATTAAACCAAAAAAAAATTAGAATCCCAAATTAAACCGTAAAGTAGCCCCAATGGGAAAACCCCCAAATGGCAAAAAGTAATTCTTAGTTTTAAAACCTTTTCTATTCCTTCCCCACCATGCTAAAAACCCCCCCCCCCCGTTCTTAAACCTTGATTGACAAATAGGCCTTATACCCTCGAAAAACTCTTCGCCTGGACCACCGCAAACCAAGTTTTGTCACCCCCGAACGCTCGTGGCAGTTCGACTCTCCACCACCCTGCCCCTCCCCCTCCTCACGCTGACACCATCCGCTCGAAGAGTCGGCCACCAGGTTTGGCGTCACGGTTGGGCAAAAAGCTCTCCTGGTCGTCGAGTTAGAGACATCGTAAAGGTCAGCCTCGTAAAACTTCACATCTGCTTCGCTTTAAGTCCCTGGTATCCCATTCCGGAACTTCAAAACTCTACAGGGATTCATTCTGCTCAATTGACCTACTCCTCCCCCCCCTTGGGGCCCCCTCCCTCACCCCCACCCTGCTGCTAACAGCCGGGAAGGGGGCAAAAAAGGGAAACCAAAACTTTTTTTTGGTCCTTCTTCCCCAGCTACGCTGCGCCTTACTACCTGGGCCTCAAATCCTTTGCCACTCAAAAAACCGCTCACTGCTCAATTTTTGGTCGGAGCTGTTGTGCCATCCACGCCCCCGCGGGTCTGATGCCCCCCCCCCGCCGCCCCCCCCTCCCGGGCCCACAGGGGGCCAAAAAACTAGTGCCCATCAGGGGCCCCCCTTTACCCCCTACATCGGAACAATCCCTCTAGTCCGATCATCAACGACACTAGTCAATGGAACCCCCCCCCCTTCCCTACAGCTCTTCTAAAAGCACTACCAAATTGACTGGTCCAAAACTTTTCCTTTGCATTTTGTTTTTTTTCTTTTTTTGTCATATTCGTAATTGTTTTTTTTGTTGTTTTACGTGCTTTTGTTATTAATTATATTTTATATATAATTTATTATATATATATATATATTAAATATAATATTATATATATATTTAATATATATATATAAAAATATATTATTATAATTATATTTTTAATATAATATTATATATAATATAATTATATTTAAAATATAAAATACCCCAAAATATGTATTTATTTAAAACTATAAATATTATATTTATATTTTCCATATTGAATTATGTATATCTATATAAAACATAAAATTATATATATATTTTATATAAAATATATATAAAATTTTATATATATATATATATATATAATTTTTGGTTTTTATGCATATTAAATAATGTAATTTTATAATAAAAAAATATAAAATATTATTTATAATAAATTTATAAAGTATAAACATATTAAATATAAATATTATAATGTTTTAAATTTTTAAAATTAACTTTCAATATTATATATATGTTAAATATTATTTTATATATATATATATATAATATATTATAATTTTATTTTTATATATATTATATATATATAAAATATAATATATATATTATTTTAAAAAAAAAATATAATATAATATTTTTTTTTTTTTATTTTTTTTATATATATAATAATATTAATAAAATAAATTAAAAAAATATTTAAAATAATAATAATTTGTTGTGTGGTGGGGGGATGGGGTTTGATAAATAATAATAATTTTAAAAAAATATAATAAAATTTTAAATAAAAATTTAAAATTTTTTTATTAAAATTTTTTTTTTTGGGGGGTTTTTTTTTTTTTCTTTATAAATTATATTTAATTAATTTAAAATTTAAAAAAATTTTTTTTAAAAAACCTTTAAAAATATAAACTTAAAAAATTTTAAATTTTTAAAAAGTTTACCTAAAAATTTAAAATTTTTTAATTTAAAAAGGGGGGTTTTTGGGGGTTGGTGTGTGGTTTTTGGGGGGGGGATTTAAAAAATTTTAAAAATTTATTAAATGGCACACCACACACACACCCACACACACACACACACACCAACACACACACCCCACACACACACACACTACACACACCACCACACACTAAAAACACACACCACGCACACTCCAATAATATTATACTAACTTATAGTATTTTATATATTATATATTTTATATATAAATATATATATATGGTGGGTGGATATATATGTATAAATCAACAACAACACCTCACACACACAAACAAAACACAAAAAAAAAAAATATATAAAATTTAATATATTAAACATATTATTATATATTATTTAATTATCCCCTATTTTCTATTTACATCATATCTTAAGGGTTGTGTCGTGGTGTGGTCGTGTGTGTGTGTGTGTGTGGTGTGTGTGTGTTGTGTGTTGTGTGTGTTGTGTGTGCGGCGGCCGGGGCATGGAATACCAACATAATCATAAAAAATTTTTTCAAAATCCCAGGAATACAAAATATAAATCAATTTCGCTCTATGACATCATAGTTTCACAACCAGAGGCTTGAAAATCTTTCACACTTATACTAGTCTGGCTTTTTTTAAAAAAATTTGGGGTGTGCCAAATGTACAACAAGGGGAAGGACGTTGCCTCTTCTACTCAAAGCTTATGATCTACAGAACTCTCCGGATTAATGTGGTCATCCCCCATTAGCGACAAAAATTTAACAATGTTTAATGGGAAAGTAAGGGAATTTTCTAACACCTAAATTTTGTTTTTTAATTTTTCCCCAACTCATTTTATAATACTGACACCGGGGTTTTCATATAAAATCTGATACAAATTTAAACATTAATAGAAAACTCTACACCAAAAGGGATAAACCCCAAATGCCTCACCAAAGAAAAAAATTTTTATTTAGCTACTGGACCCCAAAATCTTGGTGGAAATTTTGGGGCTTTAATTTTTTAATAAATTATTTTTTTTAAAAAAAAAAAAAAAAAAAAAAAAAAAAACACCCAACCAAAAAACCCCCAAAAAAAAAAAAAAAAAAAAAAAAAAAAAAAAAAAAAAAAAAAAAAAAAAAAAAAAAAAAAAAAAAAAAAAAAAAAAAAAAAAAAAAAAAAAAAAAAAAAAAAAAAAAAAAAAAATTGTCAAAACTTAATGTAAGTTATTTTACTCAGTGTATTATAGAGATACAGGAGTACCATGTACTGCAAGGGTAATGGACCGGAAGTAGTTTAACTATTATAAAGGTTACTACTTTCATCCGAAGTAAAGTACGGTATAAGTGATAATTTTAGTTGCCCTTTTAACCAAATGGTAAAGGAATTTTATAAGTTTCCCCTGCTAGAAAAAAAATGATACCAAACCCTTAAAAAGAGTTCCTTAGGTAAGTGTTGGGATGGTTCCCTGTTGATGGGCGACGACTCCTCGTATCTTCCTCGGCCACTACGATGGCTTACATAACACTTCCGGTGAGTGCTCATTGAAATTTCCTTTTCCAGAGTTTTGGTATTGAAAATACACACACACACACAAATATATGTTTTTATACATATGTACATATAGACATACATACATATATATACACACACACGCATACATACATAAATACATACATACATATTATATAAAATATTAAAATAAAATATATAAAAATATATATATATATATATATTATATAATATATTATATATTTATACATATTTATATATAAATAGAATTATTGAAATATTATAAAATATTTTGCATATATATTACATCTCAATTAATATATATATATAATATCATGTTAGATATATAATATTGTTTTATTAGAGTTATGTGGGTTGTGGGTTGTGGTGGTGTGTGTGTGTGTGTTTTTGTGGTGGTCGGTTTGTGTGTGTGTGTGTGTGTACATATCTCGATATGTATGTTAATATATTATATATAATAATATAATATATATATTATGTATATAATATATTATAAAATATAATATTATATATATACTATATATACATAATACCATAATACACACACACACCAGTCACGACAGCACAATTCACAGCACTACACACACAGCACGACCACCCACAGACAACTACCTACAACTCAGTTCACTGGACTATGCTCGCGAGTGACGTACTGGGACTACAACCCAGCAACACACATCACACGCACCACGACACAGCACACACAACACTTAGGACCACTACAATTCACCTACACTTAACACATCCACACACTTACACGAGCCCACATACTTGCCCTCACACACACCCAGGCAGTCACGCATTCGATGAACCCCCCCAAGGGCACAACGCCACGCACCGGAAAACACACACACGCACACTCACATTGAACACACACACGATCACAGCACACACACGACCACACACACCCACACCACACACACAATCCACAAACATAAGCATATATAGATATATATATATATATATATATATATATATATGTATGTATTAAATGATAAATGATAATCAATGCCACGTGATTATAAATATTTTTTATATATACTCCTATATGAGTCTACACCACATCTATTACCCCCTATTAGAGCTGGCGTTACACCACCCACCGTGGACTACCGGATATTCATTACATCTAAGAATAGTGAGTATATTATGAATATGGAAAATGGCGGTGATCTATGTTATTAAACACCCTCCCGAACCAGATGGACCAGGTCATGAGTATGAAATCCAGACGTCTAACCAATACGGCCACACACAAAGGCCCATATATTATATATAACTATATATATATATATATATATATATATTAATATATATATATATATATATAGATATATATATTCATATATATATATATATATATATATATATATATCTATATATATATATATATATATACTACATTTATATATATATAATATTATATATATAGATATATATAATATATATATATATATATTATAGGGGCCGCGGTGGCCGAATGGTTAGAGCGTCGACTCAAGATGTCACGACGGTATCTGAGTTCGAGGTTCGAGTCACCGGACCGCGCGTTGTTTCCCTTAGGCAAGGAACTTCACTCGATTGCCTCCTAGCCACTGGGTGGCCAATGCCACTCAAGTCATGCCGGGTAAATAGAGATGGTGACTCGATAAAACACCGAGCGAAGGCATGGCAAACCACCGCTCTAAATTGCTAAGAAAAAATCATGGAAAGCCATGATCGTAAAGGGGCCGCGGGGGCCGACTGGTTAGAGCGTGGGACTAAAGACTGTCACGACGGCAATCTGAGTTCGAGGGTTCGAGTAAACCGACCGCCGCGTTTGTTCCCTTGGGCAAGGAACTTCCCCTTTGATTGCCTACCTAGCCACTGGTGGCCAAGCCATCCCAAGTCAAGTGCGGGTTTCCCAAGCCGGATAAATGGAAAATGATTACCTAAAAGGTACCACCGACACTCTCCGGGGAAAGGAACTGAGGAGCCCTACCACGTACTCCCCAAGAGCATCACAACATGAAAACTACAATTAAGTATCATGCTGTGCCACGGCGGCTGGACATAAACCTACCGTTAAAGAAGAAGAATATATATAATTGAAAACAAAATTTGGTTTATATATTATCATAATCATTTTATTATATAAAATATTATATATAATATATATATATATATATTTTATATATATATATATATATATATAATAATTTTAATCAAACACAAAACATATATATTTAAAAAATTTTTAAAAAAAAATTTTTTTATCTTTTATCTGTGTGTTTTTGTGTGTGTGTGGGTGGTGTGTGTGTTGTTTTTTTTTGTTTTTGTTTTTTTTTGTTTTTTGTTTTGTTATATATAATTTTTATATTAATATATTATATATATTTATGTTTATATATTTATATAATTTACTGTTTCAAATAATATATATATAATCTATATATATATATATTATTTTTTATAAATATAATATATAATATATATATATATATATTTTAATATATAATATATATTAATATTTTACTTGTTTAGAAATACATATAAAAATACATACATACTTTATATATATATATATATATATATATATATATATATATATATATAATATATATTATATATATATATATATATAAGGACCATGTGGTCGCGTAGCTGTTTTCCAAAAGCTCCCGGGTCCTGGTCTCCGGAGCTAACTAAGAAATCCGCAGGGAGGGCTATGGTGGTTCCGTAACCATCTCAGCAGCAGTGCACTGAAGATCCTGCTTGAAAAAGGTCCATATGTGCAGGAGTGCTGAAGGCAACTGGTCCACCCTTGACGAGTGGAGGAAGCTGTGAGGGCCTCCTTAAATTGGCGGTTAGGCGCTCTACCATATGTTGGCACTGGGATGTATGCTGTGGTCCGATGCGCTTCGAGCCCAGAAGAATCATCAGATGCCTCCCTGAGCACAGAAACGAACTGAGAACCGTGATGGGTTTGTACCGTCGCAGATGTCATAGCGAGAGATCCAGGTGCTGAAAAGGTCTTGGCAATATGGGGGCAGTGATACCCTGATGGGGGGAGGCTTCGGGCCACCTGGTAAAGCGGTTTGATCATCGGCAGGACTGAAGCTGTAACCCTGGTCGCTGGGAAAGGACCGACCACATCGAGGTGTACATGTTCAAAGCGGCCGTCTGGGTACCAGGAATACCTGTGGGGGAGACTTAGTGTCCGGTGAACCTTACTGGCTGGCACTTGATGCAGTGCGGCTCCACTCCCAGACGTCTCTAATGATCCCAAAGGGCATGCTTTCCTGGGCTGAGAGTCTGCGAAAGAAGCCAGGGGCTGCCAACCATTACCTGGATCTTCTGCAGAACGGCTCCCTTGGCGGCGTCTGAGGCATCAACGCGATATTGAGCCTTGCCCCCTGTTGTGGGTGGTTGAGGAGGGTCGCCGAGGCTAAGGCATCTTTTTTTCTGTTTCGCACCTTTGGCCCCCACAAGGGTCCAGGTAATGTCTCTGCCGCGTCCTGACCTGGATGGATAAGGAGGCTTTGTAGGGGAGCCAGTTTAAAGGGGCACACCTGGGAATGAACCTCCCCGAAAAATTTTATCATACCGAGGTACTTCTGAGCTTTCCCCATTTGGGTTTTTGGTCCAGGGAAATGCCCGATCTGCTGACCTTCTCTTGAGCTGGGGCGATGTCATCCGCGGTAATTGTGTGACCTAAGAAAGTAAAAGAGGTGACTCCAAAAAAACTCTTACCAGGGTTGATGATAACTCCGGTTTCTGCAGGCGGTCGAAGAGGACGTAGAGGTGCTTTTTGTGCTCCCCACAACTGCTGCTAACGATGAGTATGTCATCGATTAGACGAAAACAAACCCCGTAATTTCCATGGTAACATCATCCATGAAACGTTGGAAGGTTGGACGGCGTTGCGGAGTTGACCAATGGTTCAGTTTTTGACGATGTGGGGGGTGACAGTGTGTGGCGGTGTCGTTGCCACGTTTTATGGGCTTTTATCAGTGCTGGAAGTCACAAAGCATAGCTCTATGGGTAGCACCGTGTAGATATGAGGGGCACGTACAAGGGCCAATGAAGGGGGGGGTGCAGGCCCCTGACTGATGTACAAGAGACTCTCGCTTAAGGTCCCTTGGATTCATGTGCACAAGGAAGTCTGCTCCGAGGATTGGTTGCTGTATATCAGTGACCAGGAAACCCACTCAACTTCAGGGGCGGGGCACCACTGAAAGAAGTGTTTTGGAATACTCACTGTATATGTTGATGGGTGAGCAGTTAGCCCGCCTCCGCATGTGAGAAGCAGGCGAGTGTCTGTCTTTGTGGGTGCGGGATAAGGCAAACTTCTGCTCCTCTGTCTACCAGAACTTGTAGGTGGGAGTTGTTGTCACGGACATAAGCAGGGCCGTCTGGGACTTGCGAAAGATCGACGCTTTTTAGCTTCCGCAGTTCCGTTTCCCGCCAGGAACAAGGGGGTTCGCACTGACGCGCCCGGTGCCGAATTAGAATGATAAAACAGTAGCTACCTGGAGTTTGATGGTACTGAGGCGTGTAGTCTCGTCCGCGGTCACGGTTGGCACGGGGAGATGCGAGACTGCGGTGGCGGAACCTGGGACTCGGTGGAGGGTCAGTGACCTTTGTCGCGAGGGACTCCAGGTTAAAGACGGGGTAGTGGAGACCATTGAAACTTGGCGGTGTTCTGTATATCCAGGATTTTATCAATTTTCGAGGCTAGTTGTTTCGTGGGAGTTTTTGAAGCTAGTAGGACTTTGAACTGCTGCCGGCAGATGCTGGGGAAATCGAGTGGCAGGGTATCGGGAGGCAGGTGTGTGTTGGCACGGGGGATGGTGCATTGGATGTGTCTGAGTATCTCTGAGGGAGTCCGTCGGGGAGTTTTGTAAAAGGGCGTGCAACGCGTTTCGTGGGAGAGCGCCGCTCGCTGCAGTTGCTTCCTTGAGGAGATCGTTAAGTGTTGTACTCGAGGTTATTGATGAGATCGCTGATGGAGAGAAGGAGGGGGAAGGAGAGATTTGTCACCCGTATCCAATATTTGGTGACTGGAGAGGTGACATTGCGTAGAAGGAACTCCTGTTCCACCTCAGGAACCTTCAGGAAGGCAAGCAATGGGGCAGGTAGGCAGTGGCTTTAGGGAGCTGACAGACTCATGGAACCTGGCTCTCAAATCCGAGGGTCACACTGAGTTAGTCAAATTAGCTCTTTACTTACGGAGCTCACAATGGTGTTCGAGAGTCAGAGCCTAGCGATGAGTGTGGGATATTATATACATACATATAAACACAACACAAACACAGTAACGTGTACACAAAGGAAAAGGAAAAAAAAACACACACACCACACACACAAAACACACCCCACACACACACCCCAAAAACCACACACACATATATTGTATTATAGTATATATATATATTATATAATATATATATACTATATTATATATATATATATTTGTGGTGTTTTGTGTGTGTGTGTGTGTGTGTGTGTGTGTGTTGTGTGTGTGTGTGTGTGTGTGTTGTGGTGTTGTGTGTGTGTTTTGTGTGTGTGTGTATGTGTGTGTCTGTATGTTTAATATTATAAGCATATGTGTGTGTTTGTATTTACCCCCCACCCACACACCCCACACACCCCCACACAAACAATCATATATTTATATATAGATTATATTTTATATATAATATATATATCTATATAATATATATATATATATATATATATTACCCTAATTATCTATTTTTCTGATTTATATGTTTCACACACACATACACATATGTTATGTATTATGTATAATATAAACTATGTATGTATATAGTTAAATATACCATATGTAGTGTATATATATATATATAGAATTTTATATATTCCAATAAAGATAATATAT
>NC_051394.1:38695699-38703199 GCF_015228065.2 Penaeus monodon
CAAGCAAGGTGAAGCGTAGCAGTAAAGTTTGACTAAGCAAGGTGAAAATTTGTAGGTAAAACTCGCTTTTACCTACTACACGCATCCACTACTGAGACGTAGCAGATAAAGTGTGTTCAAGCAAACAAGATGAAGCGTAGCAGGTTAAACTCGCTTAAGCAAGATGAAAAAGCGGGTATGCTCGCTTAAGTAAGCAAGGTGAAACGTGGCAGGTAAAGCTTTCTTAAGCAAACAAGGTGAAACGCAGGTAAAGCTTGTCTAAGCAAGATGAAAATAGCAGGTAAAAAACGCTTAAGCAGGCAAGGTGAAAAGCAATAGGTAAAGCTCGCCTAAGCAAGGAAGGTCAAACGTAGCAGGTAAAGCTCGCAGTGTGAAGTAAAGGAGGTAAAGCTCGCTTAAGCAGGCAAGGGGAAGCATAATAGGTAACGCTCGCATATGCTAGCAAGATGAAACATAGGTAAATCTTGCTAAAGCAAGCAAAGGGGAAACGTAGCAGATAAAACTCGCTTAAATAACCAAGGTGAAAAATAGTAGGCAAAGCTCGTCTAAGCAAACAAGGTGAAACAAAACAAATAAAGGTCGCTTTAAACATGCAAGGTGAAATGAAGCAGGTGAAGCTTCCTTGACCAAGCAAAGGGGAGAACGTAGTAGGTAAAGCTCGCTTAAGTAATCAAAATGAAACATAGCATGTAATCTTGCTTAAGTAACCAAGGTGAAACTTAACAGGTAAAGCTCCTTAGCAAGCAAAGGGGAAACACAGCAGGCAAGCTCGCTTAAGTAAGATTAAATGTAGCACGTTTAAAACTCTCTTAAGGTAAGCAAGGGGAAACTAGGTAAAACTCAAATTTTAAACAAACAAAGTGAAGCAAAAGCAGGTAAAGCTCACTGAAGCAAGCAAGGTGAACCGTAGCAGATAAAACTTGATTGATAGATGTGAGCGACACGAGAGATTGGACTTAAGACAGATAATGAAATGGCCTTGGTTTTCGGCTTTATTCGCTTTAAGGTGAATGGATGCAGCTTTCCACATTAAATTTAGCGGTTCCTTCCTGGGGGTTGCTTACAGGCTGGAGTGTCAATTAGCTGGCCGTGATAAAAGGGGGGGGGGAGGAGATGCTCGGGGAGTGATTAGGCCACCTGAAGGTCCTTGGGTAAAAAGACTCAGGAGTGGAAGTGCGAAGTGGTTGCCCTTCCTGTGATAAGGTAGACTCAGAGAACTGCGACCGAAGGGGCAGCCTTTGGTCTGCCAGGGACAGATGTGTGGAGCGCACCTTCCGGATGTTGTTTATATCGCCCCGCCTTAAGGGAAGCAAGGTGAAACGAAGCAGTAAAGCTCGCTGAAGTAAGGTGAAACGTAGCAGGTAAAGCTCGTCTAAGTAAAAAAGGTGAAACGTAAAGCTCGTTTTGAGGAATTTGAACGTAGCTCTTGAGCAAGGTGAAACGTAACAGGTAAAGCTCACTTAAGCAAAAAAGAGAAACGTAAAAAGTAAAACTCGCTTAAAAGCAAAGTGAAACATAGCAGGTAAAGCTCGCTTAAGCAAGAAAGGAAGCAAGGTAAGATTCACTTAAGCAAGCAAGGTGAAACGCAGTAGGGAAAGCTCGCTTAAGAAGCAAGGTGAAATATAGCATGTACCTGTTACGTTTCACATTGCTTAAGCGAACTTTAAACCCGCTACGTTTTTACTTTGCTTGCCTAAGAGCTTTACCAGCTACGTTTCACTTTGCTTGCCTAAGAGCTTTAACCAGCTACGTTTTACTTTGCTTACTTAACCGAGCTTTACCTGCTACGTTTGAGCTTGCTTGCTTAAGCAAGATTTACCTGCTACGTTTCACCCTGTTTTAAGTGAGCTTTTACCTGCTGTTTCACCTTTTGTTTTAAGAGAGCTTTACTTGCTAACGTTTCACCTTGCTTGCTTATGAGACTTTACCTCAAACTTTCCCCTGTTTGCTTAATCGTTCTTTACGTACTACGTTTTACCTTTGCTTACTAAAAAACTTTTCTTATTTTTTTGGGAATTTGACTAACGGAGATTTCCCAGTTTTTTTGATTCATTCCCCATTGTCTCTACCAAAAGAAAAAACTCGAAGACAAATTCGAATGAAAACGTAGAAAAAATTTTAGAAAGATAAATTGATAACGTAATACAATTTTTTTTTGAAAAAAGAGAATACGATCAAATGGAAAATATTATACTAATACACACACATATATATACATATCCGAAAATTTCTACCGTGGATAGCAACATTCTCTAACACACTCATGCACACTCCCTCACTCTCATTCAAACAAATGCAAACGATTACCATAAGGGGTTTTGGGTAGGGGGGGGGACCCCAGGCAAAATTTTGCTGAAAAGGCTTGTGAATGCCTTTATTGTAATTCACGCAATTCTTTAAAATATATAATAATATATTAATTAAATATTAAAATATATATATTATATTATATATATTATTATAACATATATACAAGAGATCAATTTTTGTAAAAAATAGGGTATCACACTATATGCTGTTATATATCGAAATTTTTTTTTTTTCACTGACGCATTCTTTTAAAAAAAAAAAAAAAATTTTAAAAAACTGGTGCGAAATTAGGGTCCTGCAACTTTAAATTCTTCATGTGTTTTTTTGGGGTAATTTTCTTATTATATGTTATAATCGTTTTGGGGGTGTATTTTTTGCCGTCTTAATATTCACTGTGCTAATTCAAGATTTAGGCGATATTGAAAAAATAAAAAACATGGGGGGGCGAGGGGAATTAATGGAAAAGGACATTCGACACTCGCAAAGTATTTTATTGCTGCGTTGCGACTGCGACACAATAATAAACTTGATCGGTTTTATTTTGTCTTTTCGAGGTTTCGTTGTAATGTTAAAATTTTCTAGCTTTTTTAGGTTCTCTTAAACTGATCGCCCTAAGTGAAGGCCCAATGCCAAATTTTTTTGAAAGGGTTTTCTCAGGGGTGTTTGTATGGCTTCCCGCTGCTTTATTTTACCTATAGTTCCCCTAGACCCATTCGAAAAATGTCCGAAAATATCTATGTATTTAGAATTTTCCCTCCAGTTATGATGCTTTCCAGATAAACTCATGCTTATCAGCTAAGCCTTGTTAGCTGAAACTGAAAATGCGTTTAGTGATTGAGTGATGGGTTGGGAAAGTGAAGTTTTCACTAGACAAAAGGGATAGGTTATTGTTCTTAAAATATTGTCAATGGGAAAACTCATTTCTCAAGGGGGGCTTTTATGGGAAAAAAATAAACATTTCTGCCTAACTAAATTCCCAAACCCCATTTGTTCTCTTTTTCTGTAATATTGTAGAAATCTCATTTCAAGAACAAAGGTTATTCTTAAACCTCCAAAATTTTTAACATAAAGGAAATTTCCTTTTTTTTTTATGAGCTTATGGTGTTGCAGTTAAAATTTCGTGGGCGTTTTAAAAACACAAATTATTCGTATTTGTTATGAAAGTCGCATTATCATGCTCTCATTGCATACCCACGCCTCCGTTTAAAGTAAGATACAAATGTTTTTTATGTTTAAGGATATGCATAACGCTACTTAAATATATTAAACTTGTTCCCGATGACCAAAGAGAATTTGATAAATTTTGCACATATTAAGATTATCCCAAATAAAAAAAGTTCGAACAAAATATAAAGAAAACGAAAAATTTATAAAAGAACTTAAATCCGTTGTTTCTGTTGCTTTCTTTTTTTTTCTTTTTTCTTTTTTTTTTTGTTACCCCGCTAGACGCGAGTTGACTGTGTATGTGTCTGTGTTGTGTGTGATTGATTGATTATTAAATTGTCCCCGCGTCAACACTAAAGTCTTTACGACAATAAAATTTTTGGATTGAATTTTCAAAAATTTTAAAACTTTAAAAATCTATCATAAATGTCTTATGAAAAAAATACAACAATAAAAATATTAAAAACAAATCATAAAGTGTGCCCCAAACTTTTTCTTGTTCACAAACTACTTGTCGGTTGGATGGTGCTGGTCACCCACCTGCCAAGGCTCTCTAAACTCTCGAGTTTGTTTCCAGGAAGCCTCCTTGCTCCTCCATTTATCGCGGAGACAACGCTAAGCTTGGTTACAAGTTGGCGTTGGGGGGAAAAAAGCACACAGGGTTGAGCGGCAGCTGCCTTGGCCCTTTCCCATCAGCTCGCCCTTTTCCCCCTGTGTGTTGTGTTGGGGTGTGTGTGTGTGGAGAGGAGAGAGAGAGAGAGTGTGTGTGTGTGTGTGTGTGTGTGTGTGTGTGTGTTTGTGTAAAAGTAGTGAAATGTGTGTGTGAAAGAGAGAAGAGAGGCGTGCAGCGTCCACTATTTCTTTACGTGATTTTGACGATTGTTTTAATAGCTATATATTATATAAAAATCCCGTCCACTTTTTCTGGGAATATTTTTTTCGATATTTAAACCCAAACCTAATCATAGATTAATGATCTACTCCTTTCTCTGCGATTATGACTTGTTTTTTTCCCTTTGTAAAAAATTCTCTTCTTTTTTATGGTGATCAGTTCTGATAATAGAAAAAGTACATCGTTCATTATTATTATTATCATTTTTGAAGAAGGAAGAGGACGCTAAAGTCCTATTTACAGACTTTTGGTTCACCACACACACAGATCACATAAGAAAAGGTAAAAAAAAAAAAAAAAATATATACATATATATATTAAAATTTTTTTTTTTTTTTTTTTTCTACTTCTTCTTATGGTTTTCTGTGTGTGTGTGTGAATAAAAAGTCTGAAATATGGGACTTTAGCGCCTGCTTCCTTCTTACAAGATGAAAATAAAAAAAAGAACGATGTCTGATTTCTCATCTTCAGAACTTGATCCCAAAAAAAAAAAGCAGAGTGTTTTTCCCAAAGGAAATAAAAACAAGTCAAAATCGCAGAGAATGGAGTAGATCATTAACTATGATTTACCTTGGTAAAATAAAAAAAAAATTTTCTCCCACAAAGTGGACAGGATTTATTCAACAATTATAGCTTTAAAAAAACTGTCACAATCCGAAAAAAATAGGGACCTGCACGCTCTCCTCTCTCTCTTTCACACACACATTCACATACATTTACCAAACACACACACACACACACACCACACACCCACACTCTCTCTCTCTCTCTCTCTCTCACACACACACACACACACACACACACACACGAAAGAGCGAGCTGATCGAAGGGCCCAAGGCACTGCCGCTCAACCCTTGATGCTCTTTTTTCCTCCCCCAAAAGCCAACGTCCCCGCTTAATTTTTGTCTCCGCGATAATGGGGGAGAAATGGGGGGCATATCCTCGGAAACAAACTGGAGAGATTAAGATAAACCTTGGCAGGGGGGTGCCACATCATCCAACCACAAGTAGTTTTTTTAAAAAGATAAGATTCGGGCCACATTTATGATTTGATTTTTTTAAAATATTTATTGTTGTTATATTTATTCATAAGACATTTATTGATAATTTTTAAGTTTAAATTTTGAAAATTTCAATCCCCAAAAATTTTTTCTCGCTAAAAACTTTTCTGTTGACGCGGCGGACAATTTTAAATAATCAATCATCCCACACACACAGACCATACACGTCAAACCGGGGCCCTAGCGAGGTAACAAAAAAAAAAGAAAAAGAAAGAAAAAAAAAAGCAACAGCAAACGGATTTAATGTTCTTTTTATCAAATTTTTGTTTTTTTTATACTTTTTCGAAATTTTTTTTTTTTTTGGATACATCTTAAACATGTGCGTAAATTTTAAAAATTTTCATTGGGCCCCTCTGGAAAGTTTAATATTTTAATAGCGTTTGCTTCCTTAACTACTGAAAACAGTGTATCTTTACTTTAAACGGGGGCAGTGGTATGCAATATGACCATGATTATGCACATTCTAAAAAATCAAAAATTTATGCTTTTCAAAAGCCACGCTTCTTAACTGCAACCATAACCATAAAAAAAAAGAGCAATATTTCCATTTCTATGCTTCAATTTTTTGGAGGTTAAGAATAACCTTGTTCTTTGAAATTTTGATTTCATACACATATTACAGAAAAAGAGATACATAATGGGGGATTGGAATTTAGATTCAGTGCAGAACATGTTTAGTTTTTGCCATGAAGCACCCCTTGAGAAATGAGTTTTCCTCATTGACAATATTTTAAGAACAATAACCTATCCATTTTGTCTAGTGAAAACTTCACTATTCACTAACCCATCACTCAATCACTAAACGCATTATCAGTTTCAGCTAACAAGGCTCTAGCTTGATAAGCATGAGTTTATCTGGAATGCATTCATAACTGGAGGGAATATTCTAAATACATCAGATATTTTCGCGACATTTTACGAATTGGTCTAGGAGGAACTATATGATAAATACTAAGCACGCGGTAAGCCATACATAACACCAGTGAGAAACCTTGCAAAAATTTTGTGCCATGTGGTCCTTCACTTAGGGCGATCAGTTTAAGAGAACCTAAAAATGCTAGAAACCTTTTAACATTACTAACAGAACTCTCGAAGAAGACAAAATAAAACCGATCAAGTTCATTATTGTGTCGCAGTCTGCAACGCAGCAAATAAGTACTTCGCGAGTGTCGGAATGTCCTTTGCCACTTAATTCCTCTCGCCTCCATGATTATTATTTTTCTCAATATCGCCTAACTCTTGAATTAGCACAGTGAATATTAAGACGGCAAAAAATACATCCCCTAAAATCGATTTATAACATATAATAAGAAATTACCCAAAAAAGCACCATGAATGAATTTAAAGTTGCAGGACACTAATTTCGCACTCAGTTTGTAATCATTTTTTTTTTTTTATTAAATGAATGTCTGTCAGCTGAAAATAAAAATTATTCGTATATATAACATGCATATACGTGTGCATACCCTTACTTTTTGACAAACATTGATCTCTTCGTATATATGTATATATATATATATATATATATATATATATATATATATATATATATATATATATATATATATATATAATTGCGTGACATTACAACTAAAGGCATTCACACAGCCTTGCACGCACACATATTTTGCCTGGCCTCCCCCCCACTACCCAAAACCCCTTATGCGTAATCAGTTTAGCATTAGTTTGTAATGAGAGTGAGTGAGAGTGTGCATGAGTGTGTTAGAGAATGTTGCTATCCACGGTAGAAATTACGGTATATGTATATATATGTGTGTGTATATATGTATATATATTTTCCAATTTGACTCGTATTCTTCTTTTTACAAAAGTAATTGTACTGTACGTTCATGCAATTTATCTTTCTAAAATGTATTCTACGTTGCATTCGAATTCGTCTTCGAGTTTTGCTTATGGTAGAGACAATGGGGAACTGAATCACAAACACTGGAATATCTCACGTTAGTCTAATATTCCAAAAAGATAAGAAAAGTTTTTTTAAGTAAGCAAGGTAAAACGTAGTACGTAAAGAACGATTAAGCAAGCAAGGTGAAACGTAGCAGGTAAAGCTCT
>NC_051394.1:38708199-38710699 GCF_015228065.2 Penaeus monodon
TATTATATATATATTATACTGATTATACTATATATATATATATACATATTATATATTATATATATATATATATATATATATATATTTATATATGAGGGCGCTTCAAACCATATGGATGGATTTTGATTTCAGTGCACCTGAACATTCTTGTACCGTGTTTTAATGTGTTCAGACATGAACCTTAAATGCAGGCAATAACGCATTGCCGTCAGTTGGACGTCAGGCAACATTCAGCAAGAAGGAATCCACCAAGATCGAGTCCAGGACAAACATTAAATTCATGGTGAAACTCGGTTGGGAGAATAGGCAAATCATTGACGCTCTGAAACAAGTCTATGGTAACAATGCCCAAGAAATCAACGACCTACAAATAGAAAGTCGGTTCAGAAATGGAACGAAACGAAAATAAGCCCGCAGTGGGACGCCATCAACGTTAGTTTGTCAGGAAAACATTGATGCTTTTCGCGACATGACTGAAAACGATAGATGAATAACCACTGAATCAGTAGCAGGCACACTCAACAGCTCTGTGGGTTCTGCACACACAGTTCTGGTGGAGGGTTTGCAGCTAAGCAAGCTTTCCGCTTGATGGGTCCCTAAGCTGTTGTGCCCAGATGAGCATCAAACAAGGGTAAGTGGGATGAGGACTCTGAAGCTCTTCTGCAGAGAATTGTGATAGGAGATGAAACATGGCTCTGCCAGTATGATCCCGAGGACAAAATTCAATCAATGCAGTGGCTGCATAGAGGTAGAAGTTGACCAGTCAAAGCAAAATCTGAGCATTCAAGAGGAAAGTCATGGCCATTGTCTTCTGGGATGCAAAGGGGATTGTGGCGGTTGACTTCCTCGACTTCCTGCATATTATGAATGCACTTTAAGAAAACTGTCCAAAAAATCAGGGCGCATCAACGCGTTCTCTTCCACCACGACAGTGCACCCGCTCACGGCGCTCGGCAGACAAGAACTGTGCTTCGTGAATTTCGATGGGAAATCGTTCGTCATCCACCTTACAGCCCTGATCCGGTTCTTTCAGTTTCCAAACTTAAAGAATTGAAAGGTACCAGTTTCCCATCGGTCGAAGATGTAAAAGAGCTGCTCTGACATGGTTCATATCACACACCCTCATTTTACTCAGAAGACTTAAGGTGGTATCAACGTTTGCAGAAGTCCTTTTTCCACGACTTTTTTGCAGCCCTTGTATGTGTGTTGTGCGTGTGTACGCGCGAGTGGTGTGTGCGTGCTGCGTGTGCTTGTGCGTGTGCGCACCGCTGCGTGTATGTGCGCACACACACACAACACACACACACACACACACCCCCCACACACACACACACCACACACACACCACACCCATACATAAAATTGTATATCTAATATAATTATATTATATATATATTATATATAATATATATTCCCTGTTTGTATTGTATATGACGTATTGTCACCTATCTATATGTCTATGTATAATAAAATTATTTATGTGTGTATCTGTCTGTATGTATTTACTTCTTATTCATTCTAATAAAATTTCTCACTCTTATGGCATATCGAAAGTTATAATGAAAACGAAAGTTATCCAAGCAATACATTTTTAGTTTGTAAATGGGCGTATAGTTGTTAAATCTGAAAAAAAACTTTTTCTAAAATCCACATGAATTAGTTTCAACTTTTTTTTTTAAACTTCCTCTCCACTTCCCGATTAGTTTCGTCCATTCCCCTTTATTTCGTCCCTTCCCGATAGTTTCGTCCTCTTCCCGATGTTTCGTCCCTTCCCGATAGTTTCGTCTACTTCCCGATTAGTTATAGTCCACTCACGATTAGTTTCGTCCAACTTCCGATTAGTTTGTCCACTTCCCGATTAGTTTCGTCACTTCCCGATTACTTTCGTCCACTTCCCGATTAGTTTCGTCCACTTCCCGATTAGTTTCGTCCACTTCCCATTCCTCCGGTGCCTTTCTGTCATAACACATATTCTACCTGGAACGTATAAGGATTTGACGAAGTGTATTGAAAGGTTGCCATGAGGATTGTAAGTTGTTGGTTGGTCCTGTTGCCGAGAAACACCATGGCGTGCTTGGTAATTGTATTCATGTGGTCAGTGACTCCTTAGAGAAAATTGCTTCGGTACAAGGGTAGTTATTTAGCTGAAATAATTGCTACATTGGATAAAAGAAATAAGAGTGCATTCTTCTTGCGATTTGATTGATGAAGGGTTAATTTCGTGTCTTCGGGTTCTAGTGTAGTAACGTAAGCCAGGAACCTCTCAAGGAAGCCCCCAGAATACCCGGGTTTCCTTACAAGAACGAAAGGGAACGAAAAATCATCTCGCATCTCTTTCTTAACATAATTTTATTAACTTTTTTTATTTATTTATTTATTTATTTATTTTTATCTACATTCGTTTTTAACGAACATGATAACCATTTTCTTTTAACGTCCGGGGAAGAACTTGCGTATATTTTACTGATTCTTTCTTTAGTAATTAGTTTTTATAATTATT
>NC_051394.1:38715699-38726078 GCF_015228065.2 Penaeus monodon
CCCAGCCAGCCACACACACCCACCCTGGGCGCGTGACGTTCACCAACCCACATGAATTCCCGCAACTGCAAGGGGCATTCCCCATCCAGGAAACCCCTCCTCTCCCCCCCCTCCCTCAGTGCCACAGGAGAAAACCATGGTGAAAAAGACATGGATACGGCCGAGGAAATAAGAAGCATCAGGCAAGAGATTGCTGAAATGAAAAAAAAGCATCAGGCCAAACGAGTTGCTGGAATTGAAAAAATATGTGATACTGGAGAACAAAAAGTGATCGTGTAGACCAGGGGAAATGTGCGTTCTGATGGATGTTAGTGATTTGTCAGTGATGTTGAAACTACGAATGAGGTCTCTGATATATTATTACGCACGAAAAAAAGTGAGCGTGGGAGACGGGACAAATGTGGCGTTTTTCTGATGATCGTTAGTTGATGTTGAAAATACGAATGATGGTCTCTGATATTATTATTACGCCACGGCGCACCACCTGAAAACAGTGACGACAGTGACCGTAAAAATGACGCTGACGAAGATGCGAAGGAAACGGCTGATCTGTGGGACATCACTTAGAAAATGGCAGATCAGGTTACGGATTATGCGTATAGTATCATACGCGGATAAGCGCGCAACCGCAAACAGATAAATAAAGAAGATACACACAAATACGTAATGCAGTACAAGAAAATGCGACTAACGGAGTTCATCAAACAGGAAATTTGGACCAATCAGTTAAACATAGGGTGTGATGGGGGACAAGAAAACAATTACTTTTCTTTCATGGAATATTTACTTGGTGTCAACCGTAGAATTAAGGACTTGCTTTACTATATTCATAACAATTAATGTTGACGTTATCTGTTTACAAGAGCCCTTCACATCAGTCACTAAAATAAAAACCGCCCCTAGAATTAGAGGCTACAATCCTATACGAACACAGGATGACAGGCCTATTGACTTATGTCAGTGACACCATTACCGCATAAGTTGGTGCAGAATCTAATGAACAATAAATGGCAGTATCAGCATTTACATCATTCGAACAGCTCTGGGTTTTTCTCTCTTACAATGTTACGCAAGTGTAGAAAGTTTCAGACTGATCACTGCCAACTTTCAGAATCACGGCCACAATATGCATGTGAGATTTTAATGCTAGACATTATTACATTTGGAGGCATAGTCAATGCAATGAAAAAGGGCGAAGAGTTCCGACATTTTAGTGAACAACAGATTCTATGACAGTATATGATACAGACAGGCAAAACTCACGTGGCGGGGGGCAGGCTAGATTATGTAATAGGAAGGTATCTTGTGGCATGGAACACGTCAGAAGCATGCTTGCAACAGAGCTAATCAGTGACCACTTTGCAATAGTAACGAGATACGCGGTTGGATAATTTACTCAGTCACCAAAAAACAATTAGGGTCAAAAATTTCTATCCCCCTTACCTGAGCATCACTTTAAATACCGTACTAGACTGGTACAATGAATACACAGTAACAAGTGTGATAAAATTATTCCTATGGACATGACAACAGTGGTCATGATTACTACAACACGTGGGTCTGTCCAAAGAAAACCTTCAAGAACGCAACTCACAAACCCCCCCCCCCCCCCCCTCCCCCCCTTGCAAAACAACCTAAGGGGTCGGTTACCCTACATTATTAGGGAACAAAAAGCGCAGTTAAGGAGCCTTTATGATATCTAAAGCAGGATAATACCCGTGACAACCTTTTGAATTTCTTAAGCTAACAAAAAAAACCTACGGGACTTAAAAACTATTCAGCACCAATGAAACACTTGAACATTTCCTACAAAGATTAACAATAACACCTCAATGTCGGAGGTCTGGAACAAAAAATTAAACGAATTTCAGGCAAAACCAAACTAAACACCCCGCAGTTCCATAGTCCTCTGCACAAGGCAGATAGCCCTTAGTCAATGGGCTGGAGCGGCCAAATTGAGGTCACTTCCCACAAAATATTCAGGATCACCTTAGTCAATCTAAAATTGCACGCAAATTTGCCATTTGAGATTGGATGTTTGATACGACCCCTCAGCTTTGCTGAGATCACGAGTGGGAACTGAAAACATTGCACTGATCAAAGGAAAAAGGTCCGCCCAGGTGAGGATGGAATTACCTATAGTGTCCTCCGCCTTATAGCTCAGGTACCGGTAAAATCCCCTTTGCACCTATAAAGGTTACAGTTTGTCACAAAGGTATTCTGCCTGGCTCCTGGACACGCAGTCTAATCATCCCCTATACCGAAATCAAACACTGATAAATACCGACCAATTTCATTAACCTCATGTGATTCAAAGTTCTAGAAAGATAATTTTGAACAGACTCGGTACAGGTTACAAGGTAAATTATCTCACAGACTGTACGGACCTTTCTATCGGGACGTAGCAAACAACATTGCTTTGCAGAGTACTTTTCCACACTCTAATCAGGGAAGCACACTGTTTTTCTTACCTTAAGTCAGCTTTTGACATTGCAAAAGAGAAGTTATCCTAGAAAAATAGTAAGCTTTGCATCGGGGTAAAATATTGAACTGGATTAGGAATGTATCTCTCGAACAGATCTGCAAGTGTCCTTGTCGGGGTCAGTGGAAGTTCCACTTGCCACGTCTTTTGAACTTGGACGCCACAGGGAGGAGTTCTCCAGCCTCTGCTGTTCAAGTCCGCATGCACCAAGCTGGTGGCAGTATCCACGTGGGATGGTGAATCCATTTATCTGCTATGCTGATGACTATGCGTCAGCGCATCATACAAGTGAGGATGCAAATAATTCTCCGACAGAATCACAGCAAAGGCAACATGAGTGGGATTAGTCATTTCGCTGAGAAAACAATGGCTCTAAAACCCAGTATCATACCACCACCCACTTTTCGCATAGGTGACCAGGAGCTTGACATTGCCAAATAGTATACATTATCTCGGGTGAATGTAAATGATGACAGAACATGTCTCTCTCTAAAAAGAGACTCTGGGAGAGATTGAAACCTTGAAAGTCTTGTCGGAAGAGGAACATGGCATCAATGTGTAAGCTCGCTAGACTGTTTTACTTGGCTTTTTATAAGGGTCAGTTGTAGACTACCAGCATGCATTGTGCAGTGTAAGGAATCAGAAAGAGGTAGTTTGAGCGTAGTTCCCCCCCCCAAATGAAGGCTATGAGGATTATCCTCCCCCCCCCTCGGCGCCCGAGAAAACAGCAAGGATAGTAAACATGAGATCAGAATTAAGTAAACTTACCATCCATTCTGATAGAATAAATTATTTCCACCATATTTGGGGTCAAAGCTCTGAAGGAACCCTTCGTATCTCTCAGATTTCCAAAAACAACTGAACATAAAATCACGCAAGTAGACGATGACAAATCACACACCGCGCGCCCTCTGGATACACAAAATCCCATTGAAAACATATAAAACACTCAATGTTCCAATTTAGTAAAATTACCAAAAGGTCGCTCCATTCAAACATGGAAAAATTCAACATGATCGTGCACCTTACATGTCTACCCCAAAAAACCAGGGTGGCAAACTGTTGTATTGAAAACAAATTGCGCTAGCAAACGGTTAACGGAACAAACAGAATCTATTGGGTGATGATGCATATGAGGGTTACGCCGACGGATCCCGTACAGTCTGGATACAAAGCTGGTTGTGCTCTGCGCTGTATACAAAAATGGCCTTTACACAACATTCAAGTTAATATGAGAATACAAAACGGGGCCAGACTACACAACGGAGCTGGCAGGGTATACTCCTCGCAACGGAGCTTCTTCATGTACTAGGGGCTCGATGCTAGTTTCTGTGATCTCCCAAAGTGACTCTTCGACGCTAAATTCTTTCAAAGAGGTGGCGATGAAGAAATTGTGAGTTGCATTAAGCGTAAACGTAACCTATGCAACAGAGCGTTAATTTCAACATTCAGTTTGTATGGATACCATCTCAGTTGCATTACGCAAGCACGACCACGTAGACAAAATTGGCGAAAAGAAGCCGTGCAGCAAGGATATTGTGAACATAGAGCTTGGGATGCCTCTTGCTAGGGTTGAACAATATATTGACAAGTTCTCATAAGGAAGAACTAGTAGATCTGATTAACACTCAAAGGCCTGAAAGTGTACCATAAGGAACTACGATCAGGACAGTAGGGATGGCAAAAGCCTTCCTTGGGTGGCACCGGAATGGTCAACCAGACATTGTGAACGTGGTTATTTGACAGAATAAGTTAGGTGACAGGAATGTACTGGCAACTGCACGGTTTGCAAGAAGTGCAGTGGAATCTAGATGTAGGACTGTGTAACGAAGAAAACAAACGAAACACTTGAGCACTATATCTCGGAAAGGTTCATGTGATACAGCTTCAGACCACCTTAACATGAGTTATTAAGAACTCTGTGCATATTCATTTCATCTGATACATTGGAATATATGACGTCGGACTATTACCTAAATTACTATGTGATAATCCCGTATGCAAACAACAGGGTTATTCAAACACAGTGGCAAACAAAGCATATGAAGTAATAGTTTTGTTGTATGATGTATGATTTATATTTATATTTTACCTTGTACAACGACAGTAGTTACAGGACTACGTACAAAATGTTCAGATATATGTAAAAACTGTAATCATGATTGCCCACGCCTGAGCAGATAGCCAGGGTGGTAAATAAACTTACTTAACTTAACTTAAAATCTACGGGATTTCACATAATCCACATCCATCAGAATTAAACTTACCATCCATTTCTGATAGAATAATACTTATTTCCACCATATTTGGGGTCAAAGCTCTGAGGGAACCCTCGTATCTCTCAGATTTCCAAAAACAACGGCAACATATAATCACGCAAGTAGGACTTGACAAATCACACTCACGCGCGCCCTTGATACCAAAACTCTCATGAACATTATAAAACTCAAGGTTTCCAATTAGTTAACATACAAAAGGTCGCTCCATTCCACCATGGAAGAATTCAAACACTGATCGGGTACCTTACATTGTCTACCACAAAAAAAACAGGGTGCATAATTGTGTGTGAAACAAATTGCGCTAGCAACGGTAGCGGAACACACAGAATCTATGGGCGATGATGCAATGAGTGGTACGCCGAGGATCCGTACAAATCTGGATACAATGCGGTTGTGCTGGCGCTGATACAAAAAGTTACGACAACATCAAGTCTAATATGAAAATACAAAACTGGGCCAGCACTTACACAAACGGAGCTGGCAGGTATACTCCTCCGCAACGGAATTTTAATGTCTAGGGGCTCTGGAGTAGTTTTCTGTGACTCTCAAAGTGCTCTTCGGACGCTAAATTCTTTCAAAGCAGGTGGCGATGAAGAAATTATGAGTGCATTAAGTAACGTAGTAACCTATGCAACAGAGCGTAATTTCAACTTTTCAATTTGTATGGATTACCATCTCATGTTGGCAACGCAAGCACGGACCACGTAGACAAATTGGCGAAAGAAACTTGCAGCAAGGATATTGTGGAAAATAGATCTTGGGATGCCTCTTTGCTGGGTTGCATATATATGGAAAGTTCTCTAAGGAAGAAACTAGTAGATCTGATTAACACCAAAGGCCTGAAAGCTAGTACCATAAGGCACTACGATCAGTAAGAGATGGCCAAAGCATTCTATGGGTGCACCGAAGTCAAAAACAAACAGTGCGACGTGATGATTGCCAGGATACGTTTAGGTTACAGAATGTACGTGGCAACTTGCACGGTGCAAGAAGTGCAGATGAATCTCGGATGTAGACTGGCGTAACGAAGAAAAAAAACGAACGTTTGAGCACTATATCTCGGAATGTCATGTGATACAGCCTTTCAGAACCACCTAACATGAGGTATAAAGAACTATGGAATATTTCATTCATCTGAGACAATGGAATGATATATTCTTACTATACCCTAATTACTATGCAAAACTACGTAAGAAATAACAGTGTTATTTCAAACACAGTGGAAAAAGCATATGAAAGTAATAGTTTTTGTATGATGTATGATTTATATTTCTATTTTACCTTGTACAACTACAGTAGTTACAGACTAACTGTACAATGTCAGGATATATGTAAAAACTGTAATCATGATGCCCACGCCTGAGCAGATAGCCAGGGTGGTAAATAAACTTACTTAACTATGGTAATCGTACATTGCGGTCCAAAGAAATAAACCACTAACCTTAACCCTGTGGGATTTAACACTCGATCTATATATTCTGGACCCTGTGGTATTATATTCGCCTAGCCTGGACCCCCAGGGTAATATATACGCATAGCCAGGCAGCTACGCCCCCTGGACCCCCAGGGTAAAACCACATACCTTTGTATTGCGAAACACTGAGCATTTATTCGCTTGTCTATGGTCACAATTGCTGGTTTCTAATAATTTTTGTCGGCATTTGGGGATCTTCATGGGCTCAAATATCGCCTGTTGATAGAGACTAATGTCATTTTTCTGTATATCCAGAATGTGGCTTTTAAACATGACCAGGAATCAATGCAGCACATGAAAATGAAACATTTTTCACGGCGTTCTCGGGACGTAATGCGTCGCTGGCCTGTCAAAATCTCCCGGTGCAAAATGCACAGGGGCACAAGGTTATGTACAGATAGCATAAATACTACCAAAAAACAGTAAAATGAAGTCTAATAAAACTAAAAAAGAAATGCATGACATACATAAATTCGAGGTAAAACGGACATGATGTTAATTAAACAAATATTCGTTCTCACAAGCGCGTAGGGACTTAGAAAATGAAGGGTCGTCTTCTCTCTTATCCTGTCCTATATCTCCCTTATTTTCGATTTTGCGCATTTTTTACCTTAGAGGAAAAAATCTTAGTTTGTGTCCGTGGTAACCCCAACTCCATACATTTTTTCTTTTTTTACTGTAATCTTGGTTGAAATACACGGAAAGTTTTCCAATGAAATTAGGTGTTTCCTGATTTCAAAGCTTAAACTACCCATGTATGGTAGTTTCACATATTTATGGTCTTTTTTAACAGTAGAGGCAAGTGTGTTGGTCTGAATATAATTTACACAGGAAAGTTTAGCAATTTTATAACATATTAACATTTAAGAAAAAGAGTTTCATCAAGTAAAGCTGACCATTATTGTTGGTGATTAGCGTGTCTAAAAACGGTAACTGGTTTTCTTCTTGCATCACAGGTAAATTTGATGCTAGGGTGGTTCGAGTTGAGATAAGCCAGAAAAAGATTAACATGTGATAGGTGTTTGAAAAGGAGAAAGGTGTCATCGATGTATCAACGATAAAGGATAGGTTTAAACTCAGACGAACATTGTTCATGAAAACACAGGAATACATTGGCGGAAGGAGGGTCTAATGGGGACCTTATGGCTATATAACCAATCATCGAAAGTGAAAACCAAGTAATGGGCTGCAATTTCAAGTAGTTTTTTAAAGTTATCTATCAATAGGCCAAAATCGTCAAGATGAGTGCTGTTCAGATTGTTAACTATTATATCTGTGGTTTCATGAAGGGGATTATTAGTGAACAATGACTCAACATCGAAAGTTTCCATGGTGATAGATTGTTGAAGCTTAAGGGATGCAATTTAATTTACAAGGGTGGTGGAATTATCAACTGATGGTTAGGGGGAAATGATAGGAAATTTTGCAGTGTTAAATGTACCATTCGAATAAATAAAGGATCTTAGAGGAATGATAGGTTTATGAACTTTGGGGAGTCCATACAGTATACCAAGACTGGAGCTAGAAGTCATAAGAAAATTAAATATATTTTCATTAATGGATGTTTTAATGATATGGAGTAATCTTTTTAACTTACCTTCCATGTATAACAAGTGAGTTGATACTTCAGTAGTAATTCGTATGAATTTTGTAGTGTCATTTAGAATATTTAAGATCTTAGTTCATAATCATAATTAGTTTAAAATGACACCACCCGACCTTTATCTGGTTGGGAATTACTGTTTTTTTGTCCATCCATGATGCAATGACCCAGACTATTGCAGTCCTGAAAGGGAGGAAGCTGAACAAGCCAAAGCAGCCACCCTCACCCCAGAACGAGACTCCCCTCCCCACCCCAACCTTGGACACGCCTTTACAGGCAGAGCCAGAACAGGCTGAATCTGTACAGCCAGTGCCAGAACAGCTGATCTACTCAGGTAAAGTCAGCACAGAGAAAAGATACACAAACAAAGCCTGAAATGAGAAAACCCAAAGTCACAAAAGTCAGAGCTACCAAATGCTCTCCCCCTCCCGGTGGACCCATGGTTAGCCTGTCAAACAGCCCAAAACTATATGAAGATCCCTAAACCAGCCCGGACTTCACAATGCAGTTGTCAGACTCCAACACAACTGACTCTGAAACCGAATATAAAGACGTCTCTGATGTAACTATCAGCAAGTAACATCATGACACACAATCTAAGCATACTACATTGGACATCTATGGCTTCATTGCAAAGTATGCCATCCTCCACACAATAGTGCGATCAAGGAACAATGACAATGTCATTCTCCAGGAGACATTAATAGAGGGGACTGTTCGCTTCTCTGGCTATCATGTCTTCATGCCCGGTCAGAGCAACAATCCCTTGCTCTGCAATAGCCAATGCACCGCACTGTGGAGAGGTTGAATCTCTTGCTGTTGAGATTCACCTGGCTGGGGGTCCCCTCAAGCTGTACAATGTGTACAGCAAGCAAGGCTGTAGGGGCTTGGACATCAGCCAGGTCTGTGCAACTGCAGCATAAGACCGAGTATCACAGGGGGAGACTTCAAATTACACCATCCCATCCTGGCTCCCTGCAGGGCATCGGATGCAGCAGCCCATCACGTAGCCAACATGCCTGAGACTTTCCCCGAGATCGCTCTTCTCAATAGCCAAGAGCCAACACATGTCAAAGGAGGGGTCCTAACCTCAACTTGGCCACTGCGGCTCTGGTGGAGAAATTAGATGGTGTGTCGATGAGACTGTCACAAGTGACCAATATGGCACTTTTTAACTACCCTCATGGATGCTGGCCCAGTCCAAATGCCCCCAAGAAAATCCAAGATGGAAAACAGAAAAGGCTAACTGGAAAGCCTTTCGAATGCCTTGGCCCACTGTATTTGAAGCAGTAAAACCCTCGCAGAGTGAAAAGTGGAAGTGCTTGAAGCCAGACCTTATCAGTGCTATAAATCAAGCAGCCTCACAGACTATCCCAAAACCTCGGCCTGGTCCAGCAATTAAAAAGGGACACTGGTTCTTTAATGACGAGATTAAGTAAATCATCACAGAGTGAACCGTGTAGAAAACACTTCCGAAGGCAAAGAACCCCTGACAACCTAACCCTCCTAAGGGAAGCAGTCAGGGATGTGAAGGAAACTGCCATAATTGATTGATTGATTATTTAAAATTATCTGCCGCGTCAACAGCTAAGGTCATTAGCGGCGAATACCTTGTTTTAAATAGAAATATTAAAATGTTTAAAACTTTAAAAAACTATCAATAAATATCTTACAAATAACAATAAATAGATTAAAAATCAAAGCATAAATATTAGGCTCTAAGTGCATAAAATCATTGCATAAAAATTTATGCATAATTAAATTTTATTGAAAATATTTGTTTTCCCCCAAGGAAACTAATAAGACCGTCTATGTCCAATCCTCGACCAATACATTTTTCAGTGTATATGGGGGAGACAAGTACATACGTCTTTGGTCTGAGAATGTTGCACATCTTTCCAATACATGTGCGATCGTTAATGGCTCTTGGCATCCTTCACAAAGTGCTTCACTTTTAGCCATCATCAGCTTGTGTGCCCGATTCTTAGTCTTGTTAATGCAACTTCCACTTTTCGGTTAGGGTGGATGCTAGTCACCCAACTGCCAAGGTCATCTCTAATCTCTCGCAGTTTGGGTTTTTGGAGGTATGCCTCCATTGTTCCTTCCATTATTTCGAAGACAACTCCTTATGCTGGGTTTCAGGTTTGGTGTGTGGGAGAGGAAAACGACCATCACAAGGCTGAGCGGCAGCTGCCTTGGCCTTCTGATCAGCTCGCTCATTCCGCTGATACCAACTGCGTGGCACCCAAAAACAGAGTTATCTTTTACGTGTTGACATCAGTGCAAGCCAATCTTGAACCTCCCTTACTACTGGATGTGATGAGTTTAAACTCTTGATTGCTTGCAAGGCACTACGAGAGTCACAATATATCACAATAGAATGGTTCGTAAGATCTCTAGTCATCTTACCTGCTGCAAGGATGGCATGTAACTCTGCAGTAAGATCGAGGCTGCTAGGGGAAAGACTGCCAGAGCAGTCTTCCTTCTACTCACTGCTGCAAAGCCACACCATTTTTTCAAAGATTTCGACCATTCGAATTT
>NC_051394.1:38731178-38733678 GCF_015228065.2 Penaeus monodon
AAAAAAAAACGACTGAGGATTCTGTTGACATTATGTAAAAGAAAAACTTAAAAGATCCCACCTTAACGCCATTCAGTTCGCCATTACGCACGAATTTAAAACATAACTAACTTTAATAAAAAAAATAAAAGGACTTTATGAGCGGGGAATGACCCCAGAAACGAGCTGACAATTCGCGGCAAGCCGTGAATATATCTTTTTAAAGGCTTGTGTACTTTAATAAAATGAAGAAAAAAAAATCTTCCCCCTTAGAATAATTATAAAAACTAATTACTAAAAGAAGAATCAGTAAAATATACGCAAGTTCTTCCCCGGACGTTAAAAGAAAATGGTTATCATGTTCGTTAAAAACGAATGTAGATAAAAATAAATAAATAAATAAATAAATAAAAAAAGTTAATAAAATTATGTTAAGAAAGAGATGCGAGATGATTTTTCGTTCCCTTTCGTTCTTGTAAGGAAACCCGGGTATTCTGGGGGCTTCCTTGAGAGGTTCCTGGCTTACGTTACTACACTAGAACCCGAAGACACGAAATTAACCCTTCATCAATCAAATCGCAAGAAGAATGCACTCTTATTTCTTTTATCCAATGTAGCAATTATTTCAGCTAAATAACTACCCTTGTACCGAAGCAATTTTCTCTAAGGAGTCACTGACCACATGAATACAATTACCAAGCACGCCATGGTGTTTCTCGGCAACAGGACCAACCAACAACTTACAATCCTCATGGCAACCTTTCAATACACTTCGTCAAATCCTTATACGTTCCAGGTAGAATATGTGTTATGACAGAAAGGCACCGGAGGAATGGGAAGTGGACAAAACTAATCGGAAAGTGGATGAAACTAATCGGGAAGTGGACGAAACTAATCGGGAAGTGGACGAAAGTAATCGGGAAGTGGACGAAACTAATCGGGAAGTGGACGAAACTAATCGGGAAGTGGACGAAACTAATCGGGAAGTGGACGAAACTAATCGGGAAGTGGACGAAACTAATCGGGAAGTAGACGAAACTAATCGGGAAGTGGACGAAACTAATCGGGAAGAGGACGAAACTAATCGGGAAGTGGACGAAACTAATCGGGAAGTGGACGAAACTAATCGGGAAGTGGAGAGGAAGTTTAAAAATAAAAAGTTGAATCTAATTCATGTGGATTTTGAGATAAAAGTTTGTTTTCAGATTTAACAACTATACTGCCCATTATACATATCTAAAATATGTATTGCTATGGTATAACTCATTCGCTTATTTCATTATAACATTTCGATATAGCACATAATGAGTTGATGAAATTAGTATATATGAATGAATAAGTAAGTAAATACATACAGACAGATACACACATAATATATATTATATATATACATAGACATATAGATAGGCTGACAACTACGTACATATACAAATACAATCAGGCATATATATATATATATATATATATATATATATATATATATATATATATGTATATACATATATATGTATGTGTGTGTGTGTGTGTGTGTGTGTGTGTGTGTGTGTGTGTGTGTGTGTGTGTGTGTGTGTGTGTGTGTGTGTGTGCGCACACATACACGCACACGCACACGCACACGCACTCGCGCGTACACACGCACATACACACACATACAAGGAGGCTGCAAAAAAGTCGTGGAAAAAGGACTTCTGCAAACGTTGATACCATCCTTAAGTCTGTCTGAGTAAAATTGAGGGTGGTGTGATATGAACCATGTCAGAGCAGCTCTTTTTACATCTTCGACCGATGGGAAACTGGTACCTTTCAATTCTTTTAAGTTTGGAAACTGAAAGAACCGGATCAGGGCTGTAAGGTGGATGACGAACGATTTCCCATCGAAATTCACGAAGCACAGTTCTTGTCTGCCGAGCGCCGTGAGCGGGTGCACTGTCGTGGTGGAAGAGAACGCGTTGATGCGCCCTGATTTTTTGGACAGTTTTCTTAAAGTGCATTCATAATATGCAGGAAGTCGAGGAAGTCAACCGCCACAATCCCCTTTGCATCCCAGAAGACAATGGCCATGACTTTCCTCTTGAATGCTCAGATTTTGCTTTGACTGGTCAACTTCTACCTCTATGCAGCCACTGCATTGATTGAATTTTGTCCTCGGGATCATACTGGCAGAGCCATGTTTCATCTCCTATCACAATTCTCTGCAGAAGAGCTTCAGAGTCCTCATCCCACTTACCCTTGTTTGATGCTCATCTGGGCACAACAGCTTAGGGACCCATCAAGCGGAAAGCTTGCTTAGCTGCAAACCCTCCACCAGAACTGTGTGTGCAGAACCCACAGAGCTGTTGAGTGTGCCTGCTACTGATTCAGTGGTTATTCATCTATCGTTTTCAGTCATGTCGCGAAAAGCATCAATGTTTTCCTGACAAACTAACGTTGATGGCGTCCCACTGCGGGCCTTATTTTCGTTTCTTCCATTTCTGAACCGACTTTCTATTTGTAGGTCGTTGATTTCTTGGGGCATTGTTAC
>NC_051394.1:38736380-38743880 GCF_015228065.2 Penaeus monodon
AAAAAAAAAAAAAAAAATATAATAAAAAAATAAAATATATATTATACTATTATTAATTATATTTTATTTTTTTTTTTTTTTTTTTTTTATTTTTAAAAACCCTTTTTTTTATCTATAATAATTAATTATATTAATTATTTTTTTATATATATATATAAAATTATAATAAAATTATATATTTTTTTTTTTTTTTTTTTTTTTTTTTTTTTTTATACATACATACACACACACACACATATATCCATATTTATACTATATATAGAAGATAGGAGATAGATAAAAAATTTGTACATATGGTATTTGTGTGTATATATTATATTATTTTAATATATATATATATATATATATATATATATATATATATTTTAATTTTATTTCTAAAAGGGTTGCCAGCCAAAGCTAAGAGTCCTTCTACCCTTATTTCAATTTATCCATAATGGAACCCTAAACAGGTGTTCCTTTCTTTCCCGAATGGCCTGGAGAATATGTCTAAGAGTGCCCCATACTCGTTAGGCAATCCCTTCTATCGATACAGTTTATACTCATATATATTATATTATATATATATATATATAATTTTAATATTATATATTATATTTTATATATATATACAAATATACATATATGCTATATGCATATATATATATTATATTATAATATATATATATATATATATATATTAAAAATATATATATATATGTATATATCATATATATATATATATATATTTTATATATAAAATATATATTATATATATTATATATATATATATAAAATGCTATATTTGTGTGTGTGTGTGGGGTTTGTGTGTGTGTGTGGTGTGTGTGTGGTTTTGGTGTGTGTGTGTGTGTGTGTGTATGTGTGTTCGTTCGTTCTTTTCGAGTTTTTGCGTTTGAGTTCCGGCTTCGCCCGGCATGTGTCAGCTATTTATGACTCGTTTTTTTTATTTATGTCTCGTTTATTCTCTGACACTCTATGCTTACCGTGGTGGCGGGATTGCCAGCAGGCGCTCCTGCCGCCCTGATGTAGCATGCGGCATTATCTCATTCCCAGCCCGGCGGACCTTGTCTCAGAAATTGTGCGTGCTCACAAATTTTGTAATAAAAGTTCATCGTGGCGTTCGGCGCTGCAACACCTTCTGCATGGGCCAATTGTCTCTATGATCTGCCATGCGCAATGGTAACCTAGTCCGATTCTGTGAAGTATGACGTCGGTACCTCTATTGATTGCTTCAAAGAGTGCCATGGCTCATAGCCTGTGGCGTCTAAGTACCATCTGGCCGAGGGGAGGATCTCTTTTCTCTCTGTAAAGCTGCAGGAGGAAGACACGAGTCTTTTGCATTACACTTCTGCCTTAAGATTTTTCGGCTCGGTTTTATGATCATGGGTTTTGGGGGGCATACCCTCCCAAATGTCGCTGTCTGTCAGTAAGTTCATCCCCTCTGATGCTTATGTGGTTAGGGACCCATTTATGATTATTATTCTGTGCTATGGTGAGGACAGTGGTCAGGAGGTAAATGTTTGTCTTTGGGTGAGCTTTGCTGTAGAAAGTCAATGGCTGCTGTGGAGTCTGTATGCATGACCACGTGTCCTTTCCTCAGGGACGCGGGGCTAGGGCTCCCATGATCGCAACTCCCTCTGACTGTACGAGGAGGCTTTTTGTCTGTTATACTCAGGGATTGCGTGGCATCCCTTGATGCAAAGCCGGCGCCTGCATGAATTTTTAAGGATCAACTGATCCATCAGTGAAGTAGGTTCTACTACCCGGAGGAGTGATGGTCTGCATTGACCCTCTCAGCTTCTACCTTTAGACTAGGCATGGTGTTTGCCCTTGGCAATAGTTATTCTCTGAGTTGATAGCGTATCAGCACCCTGGCTGTATGAGACAGCCAGGAGTTGTTTGCAAACGCTCTGGTCTTGTTCTAGGCGTCTGAGTATTTTTGTCTCATGTTTATGTTCCTGGGAGGTTGGATGACCTTTTAAAGGAACTGAGCTGTCATTAGATCATTTCGTGATTCCAGGGTTTTGCCTCCGTGAGGTGGCACCCAGGGGCACCCAGAATGATCCTGGCAGCTTCATTTTGAACCTTCTCTGATTTTTCTCTTAATCTTAGCTTTGTGGCAATCAGGGAGACGGGCATAGTCCACGGATGGCATGTACATAGAATGTTCTTAGTACTTTATGTCTAGCTCCTATGTGTTTCACATACATTGCTCTCATGACAGACACTCTTGTTTTGGTTTGGTCAATCAAGTACGGACCCCCTTTTTTTAAAAGGAGAGGGTCCGGTCAATTAGGTATTGGTATTGGAAGACCTGGTCCCATTCTAAGTCCATTCCCTGGATTCTCAGACTTGTCCTTGAACATTTTGTCTCGGAGCCATGGTTTTTGGGGATTTGGCTGCAGAGATCTTTAGTCCTGTCTACAGAAACTCCTCAGATAAAAGGTCCAGACAGCGCTGGGCTTTACTTAGGCAATGTGGTCCAGTGGAGATGATTGCGAAATTGTCTGCATAGTAGATTATCTTGCCCCCCACTGGAGGTGTATATTGAGGATGCTGGACATTATGGTGTTGAGAAGGGCTGGACTGAGGACCCCACCCTGAGGTGTTTCATTTTCTAGTGGCATGTGCGTGATAGGTGATCATGGAATCTGATTTTGTCTGTTCTGTTCCTGAAATAGTCACCTATCCAAGCCAGGAGCTTTCCTCTGATTCCCATCTGGATCAGGGTCTCCTAAATAGTAAGAGGGTTGCAAAATCAAAGCTTCTCCAGGTCTAGGAATATTACCACAGAAGTGACAGTGTTGATTGTGCTTAAGAATGTGGCCATGCTGTGTGCTGTGCTCATGCCCTTTGTTGAACCCATGAAGTTGTTTATGTGGGGTACCATTTTTTCCCTTGGGGTCGGTTAGTACCATTCTCTCGGCCATCTTGCCCAAAAATCTGATGAGAGAGATGGGGCAAAACTCCCAGGCCACTTTGGTTTTGGGATGGGACATTGATAGACCTCTTCCGCTCTGGGTAGAAATGGAAGTTTCCCAGGGCTTGTTGATGATTTCAGGAATGCAAGCTCACCTCCAGTCCTATGGGAAATGATGGGTACGAGATCCCATCATAACCCGGGCTGTGCAAGAACTGTTTTTGTAGGTTTGTCTTAGTTCCCTCAGAAGGAAGATAGCATCTGGTTATCGGGTTCGGCTGCTCTTTCTCTGATATGAGCAAGTCTGCCTGGTTTTTAGGGGTTTTTTTGGTTTGCCTTCAGTTCAGCTGGCAGACTGTTGCTGCTTGTTCTTGCAGAGAACTCCTGCACCAGTCGTTTGCTTCTGATTGAGGGTTGTGGTGTGTACACCTCGGGGTTAAGTGGCTAGTAGTTTGCCTGAACTATTACATCAGCTCTGTAAGGTGGTTCGGTGATCAAAGACTCGCATCATTCCAGCCACTTTTCCTGTCTGACTCTTATGGCAGTTTCCTTCACATCCCTGACTGCTTCCCTTAGGAGGGGTTTGGTTGTCAGGGGTTCTTTGCCTTCGGAAGTGTTTTCTACACTTTCACTCTTTTGATGACTTCTTAATCTCGTCATTAAAGAACCAGGGGTCTTTATAATTGCTGGACCATGGCCGAGGTTTTGATATGTCTGTGAGGCTGCTTGATTTATAGCACTGATAAGTCTGGCTTCAAGCCTTCCACGTTTTCACTCTGCGGGTTTCACTGCTTCAATACAGTGGGCCAAGGCTTCTGAAAGGCTTTCCATTAGCCTTGTCTTTTTTTCCATCTTGGATTTTGCTTGTGGCATTTGGACTGGGCCAGCATCCATGAGGGTAGTAACAGTGCCATATTGGTCACTTGTGACAGTCTCATCGGACACACCAAACTAATTCTCTCCACCAGAGCCGCAGTGGCCAAGTTAAGGTCTAGGACCCCTCCTTTGACATGTGTTGCTCTTGGGTATTGAGAAGAGCGATCTCGGGGAAAGTCTCAGGCATATTGGGTATGTGATGGGCTGCTGCATCGATGCCCTGCAGGGAGTCAGGATGGGGTGGTGTAATTTGAAGTCTCCCTCTATGATACTCGGTCTTATGCTGCAGTTTCACAGACCTGGCTGATGTCCAAGCTCCTACAGCCTTGCTTGCTGTACACATTGTACAGCTTGAGGGGATCCCAGCCCAGTGAATCTCAACGCAAGAGATTCAACCTGTCCACAGTGCGGTGCATTGGCTATTGCAGAGCAAGGGATTGTTGCTCTGACCGGCATGAAGAATGATAGCCAGAGAAGCAAACAGTCCCCTCTATTAATTTCTGGAAATGACATCGTCATTGTTCCTTGATCTCACTATTGTGTGGAGGATGGCATACTTGCAATGAAGCCATAGATTTTCACTGTAGTATGCTTAGATTGTGTGTCATGATGTTTACTTGCTGATAGTTACATCAGAGACGTCTTTATATTCGTTTCAGAGTCATTGTGTTGGAGTCTGACAACTGCATTGTGAAGTCCGCGCTGGTTTAGGGATCTTCATATAGTTTTGGGCTGTTTGACAGGCTAACCATGGGTCCACCGGAGGGGAAGCCTTTGGTAGCTCTGACTTTTGTGACTTGGGTTTTCTCATTTCAGGCTTTGTTTGTGTATCTTTTCTCTGTGCTGACTTTACCTGAGTAGATCAGCTTGTTCTGGCACTGGCTGTACAGATTCACCTGTTCTGGCTCTGCCTGTGAAGGCGTGTCCAAGGTTGGGGTGGGGAGGGGAGTCTCGTTCTGGGGTGAGGGTGGGCTGCTTTGGCTTTGTTCAGCTTCCTCCCTTTCAGGACTGCAATAGTCTGGTCATTGCCATCATGGATGGACAAAACACAGTAATTCCCAAACCAGATAAAGGTCGGGTGGTGTCATTTTAAATAATTATGATTATGAACATAAGATCTTGATATTCTCAATGACACTACAAATTCATACGAATTACTACTGAAGTATCAACTCACTTGTTATACATGGAAGGTAAGTTAAAAAGATTACTCCATATCATTAAAACATCCATTAATGAAATATATTTAATTTTCTTATGACTTCTAGCTCCAGTCTTGGTATACTCTATGGACTCCCCAAAGTTCATAAACCTATCATTCCTCTAAGATCCTTTATTTATTCGAATGGTACATTTAACACTGCAAAATTTCGTATCATTTCCCCCTACCATCAGTTGATAATTCCACCACCCTTGTAAATTAAATTGCATCCCTTAAGCTTCAACAATCTATCACAATGGAACTTTCGATGTTGAGTCATTGTTCACTAATATCCCCTTCATGAAACCACAGATATAATAGTTAACAATGTTAACAGCACTCATCTCGACGATTTTGGCCTATTGATAGATAACTTTAAAAACTACTTGAAATTGCGCCCATTACTTGGTTTTCACTTTCGATGATTGGTTATATAGCCATAAGGTCCCCATTAGACCCTCCTTCCCCCAAATGTATTCCTGTTTTTCATGAACAATGTTCGTCTGAGTTTAACCTATCCTTTATCGTTGATACATCGATGACACCTTTCTCCTTTTCAAACACCTATCACATGTTAATCTTTTTCTGGCTTATCTCAACTCGAACACCCTAGCATCAAATTTACCTGTGATGCAAGAAGAAACCAGTTACCGTTTTTAGACACGCTAATCACCAAACAATAATGGTCAGCTTTACTTGATGAAACTCTTTTTTTTAAAATGTTAATATGTTATAAAATTGCTAAACTTTCCTGTGTAAATTATATTCAGACCAACACACTGCCTCTACTGTTAAAAAGACCATAAATATGTGAACTACCATACATGGGTAGTTTGAGCTTTGAAATCAGGAAACACCTAATTTCATTGGAAAACTCTCCGTGTATTTCAACCAAGATTACAGTAAAAAAAAAAAAAATGTATGGAGTGGTTACCCTCGACAAAAACTAAGAATTTTTTCCTCTAAGGTAAAAATGCGCAAATCGAAATAAGGGAGATATAGGACAGATAAGAGAGAAGATCGACCCTTCATTTTCTAAGTCCCTACGCGCTTGTGAGAACGAATATTTTGTAATTATCAGTGTCCGTTTTCTCAAAATTTATGTATGTATGCATTCTTTTAGTTTTATTATACTTCATTTACGTGTTTTGGTAGTATTTATGCTATTCTGTACAAAAACCTTGTGCCCCTGTGCATTTTGCCACCGGCAGATTTGACAGGCCAGCGACGCCATTACGTCGAGAAACGCCGTGAAAAATGTTTCTTTTCAGTGCTGCATTGATTCCTGGGCATGTTTAAAGCCACATTATGATATACAGAACAAATGGACATTAGTCTCTATCACAGGCTGATATTTGAGCCCATGAAGAGCCCCAAATGCCGAAAAAGTTATTAGAAACCAAGCAATTGTGACCATAGACAAGCGAATAAATGCTCAGTGTTTCGCAATACAACGCTGCCCTGGCTATGCGTATATATTACCACGGGGTTCCAGGGCTAGGCGAATATAATACCACAGGGGTCCAGGGAATATATAGATCGTAGTGTATAAATCCCACGGGGTTAAGGTTAGGTTGGTTTATTGCTTAGGACGCATGTACGATTACCATAATTTAAGTAAGTTTATTTACCACCCTGGCTATCTGCTCAGGCGTGGGAAATCATGATTACAGTTTTACATATATCTGACATTGTACATAGTCTGTAACTACTGTAGTTGTACAAGGTAAAATAAAAATATAAATCATACATCATACAAATTTATTACTTTCATATGCTTTTGCCACTGTGTTTGAATGACACTGTTATTTGCTTACGGTAGTTTATTACATAGTAAATTTAGGATATAGTACAAGTATATCTTCCCATGTATCAGATGAAATGAAATATTCACATAGATCTTTATACCTCATGGTAGGTGGTCTGAAAGGCTGTATCACATGACATTCCGAGATATAGCGCTCAAGCGTTCGTTGTTTTCTTCGTTACCAGTCTACATCTAGATTCATCTGCACTTCTTGCACCGTGCAGTTGCCAGTACATTCTGTAACCTAAAAGTATCCTGGCAATAATCACGTCACACTGTCTGGTTTGACTTCGGTGCCCCATAGGAAGCTTGCCATCTCTATACTGATCGTAGTGCCTTATGGTACAGCTTTCAGGCCTTTGAGTGTTAATCAGATCTACTAGTTCTTCCTTATGAGAACTTTTCAATATATGTGCAACCCTAGCAAGAGGCATCCCAAAGATCTATGTTCACAATATCCTTGCTGCAGGCTTCTTTCGCCAATTTGTCTACGTGGTCGTGCTTGCGTATGCCAAAAAGATGGTATCCATACAAATTGAAAGTATGAAATTACGCTCTGTTGCATAGGTTACGTTACGCTTAATGCACTCACAATTTCTTCATCGCCACCTGCTTTGAAAGAATTTAGCGTCCGAAGAGCACTTTGAGAGTCACAGAAAACTACTCCAGAGCCCCTAGACATTAAGAATTCCGTTG
>NC_051394.1:38748880-38758880 GCF_015228065.2 Penaeus monodon
TTGCTGCCACCACCTGGTTAATACGTCCAGGAACAATCTAGAAGAGTTTAAGAAACTAAAAGGAAAAGGTGTAAGTGCAAGGAACGAAAAGGAATGACCTAGAGTGCGCGTCAGCCTTAAATGGCTGACAGAAGATGGTCAGTTGCTTGCCACAGGTAGCCAAGTTATTGATTCATTTGTCTCTTTCTTATTCCAGTAAGTTCAACTTTAAAACAGGGAATTTACTTAGAAACTACATAGTTAAATATATTTGTTTCTTTAAAAAATAACCTATAACGACAACCGTAAAAACCACTATCTTCAAAGAATTTCCGATATAAAAGAAAGAAAAAAGAAAAAAAACGACCGTATACTGAGGATTCTGTTGAGATTATATAAAAGAAAAACTTAAAGATCCCACCTTAACGCCATTCAGTTCGCCATTACGACCGAATTTATACATAATTAACTTTAATAAAAAATAAAAGGACTTTATGATCGGGAATGACCCCAGAAACGAGCTGACAATTCGCGGCAAGCCGTGAATATTTTTAAAGGCTTGTGTACTTTCAATAAAGGAAGAAAAAATCTCCCCCTTAGATAATTAAAAACGAATTACTTAAGAAAAATCAGTAAAATATACGCAAGTTCTTCCCGCGGACGTAAAAAAATGGTTATCATTTCGTTAAAAACGATGTAGAAAAAAAAATAAATAAATAAATAAAGTTAATAAAATTATTTTAAGGAAAGTTCGAGATGATTTTTCGTTACCTTTCGTTCTTGTAAGAACCGGTATTCTGGGGGCTTCCTTGAGAGTTTCCTGCTTACTTACTAACTAAGCCCGAAGACACGAAATTACCCTCCATCAATCAAATCGCAAAAGAATGCACTCTTATTTCTTTATCCAATGTAGCAATTTTCAGCTAAATAACTACCTTGTACAGAAGCAATTGTCTCTAAGGAGCACTAACACGGACATTACCAAGCACGCCATGGTGTTTCTCGGCAATAGGACCAACGCAACTTACAAACCTCATGGCAACCTTTCAATACCTTCGTCAAATCCTTATACGTCCAGTAGGGGTATGTGTTATAAACAGAAAGGCACCGAGGAATGGGAAGTGGACGAAACTAATGGGAAGTTGGACGAACTAATCGGAAGTGAGAGGAAGTTTAAAAATAAGAATTTATGAAAGTTGAATCTAATTCATGTGGATTTTGATGATAAAAGTTTGTTTTCAGATTTAACAACTATGCTGCCCATTATACATATCTAAAATATGTATTGCTATGGTATAACTCATTCGCTTATTTCATTATAATATTTCGATACAGCACATAAAGAGTTGATGAAATTACTATATATGAATGAATAAGTAAGTAAATACATACAGACAGATACACACATAATATATATTATATATATACATAGACATATAGATAGGCTGACAACTACGTACATATACAAATACAATCAGGCGATAATATAATATATATATAAAATATATTATATATATATTTATAATATATATAACATATATATATATATATATCATATATATAATATATGTACATATATATAGTGTTGGGGTGTGTTGTGTGTGTGTGTGTGTGTTGTGTTTGTTGTGTGTGTGTGTGTGTGTTGTGTTGTGTGTGTGTGTGTGTGTGTGTTGTGCGCGCGCACACATACACGCACACCAGCACGCCACGCACAGCACACGCACAAACACAAGCACAAGCCACGCACACGCACACACGCGCGCGTACCACCACACACACACATACAAGGGGACTGCAAAAAGTTGTGGAAAAAGGACTTCTGCAAACGGGTTGATACCAGCCTTAAGTCTGTCTGAGTAAAACTGAGGGTGGTGTGATCTGAACCATGTCAGAGCAGCTCTTCTTACATCTTCGACCGATGGAAAACTGGTACCTTTTAATCTTTTAAGTTTGGAAACTGAAAGAACTCGGATCAGGGCTGCAAGGTGGAAGTCGGACGATTTCCCATCGAAATTCACGTAGCACAGTTCTTGTCTGCCGAGCGCCGTGAGCGGGTGCATTGTCGTGGTGGAAGAGAACACGTTGATGCGCCCTGATTTTTTGGACAGTTTTTTTTAAATGCATTCATAATATGCAGATGTATTGTTTCTGAGCTCGAGAAGTCACCGCCACAATCCCTTTGCATCCCAGAAGACAATGCCATGACCTTTCCTCTTGAATACTCAGATTTTGCTTTGACTGGTCAACTTCTACCTCTTGCAGCCACTGCATTGATTGAATTTTGTCCTCGGGATCATACTGCAGAGCCATGTTTCATCTCCTATCACAATTCTCTGCAGAAGAGCTTCAGAGTCCTCATCCACTCACCCTTGTTTGCTGCTCATCTGGACACACAGCTTAGGGACCCATCAAGGGGAAAAGCTTGCTTAGCGCAACCTCCACCAGAAATGTGTGTGCAGAACCCACAGAGCTGTTGAGTTTGCCTGCTACTGATTCAGTGGTTATTTATCTATCTTTTCAGTCATGTCGCGAAAAGCATCAATGTTTTCCTGACAAACTAACGTTGATGGCGTCCCACTGCGGGCCTTATTTTCAATTTCGTTTTCCATTTCTGAACCGACTTTCTATTTGTAGGTCGTTGATTTCTTGGGGCATTGTTACCATAGACTTGTTTCAGAGCGTCAATGATTTGCCTATTCTCCCAACCGAGTTTCACCATGAATTTAATGTTTGTCCTGGACTCGATCTTGGTGGATTCCTTCTTGCTTGAATGTTGCCTGACGTCCACTGACGGCAATGCTTTATTGCCTCATTTAAGGGTTCATGTCTGAACACATTAAAACACGGTACAAGAATGTTCAGGTGCACTGAAATCAAAATCCATCCATATGGTTTGAAGCGCTCTCTATATAAATAATATATATATAATAATATATAATAAATAATAAATATAAAATTATATATATATATATTTTATTATATATATATATATTATAAAATATATATATATATATAATATATATACATCATACACACACACACACACACACACACACACACAACACACACAACACACACAAACACACAACATATACACAACACACCACACACACCACACACACACACACACACACACCACAACACACACACACACACAAGCTACTGTAACTAGCAATATCGTTCGTATCTCCCCCCCCCCCACACCCACTCCACCCCCTCTGTTTACTGCCTTAGGAGAACCAAGGTCTATATAAGTTTTATATAGACCTTGGGAGGACTGCCTCGGCCACTCTCCTTCCGCTACAGGCCTGGGTAAGTCCTTGACTTTTGCTGTTTTGAACTTTTTTCTTCGGTTAATATTGTTTCCTTTTGTTAGGGACTAGGGCGATACATTATAGTTTATTAATGTATTTCGTAGGCAGGATTTTCTCTTATGTTTTCTATTGTGTTTTGTGTGTGTTGTGTTTATTTTTTGGGTGACAGAGGAAATAATAATGAATAGTAGATAAATATTGAGCTGACTGGTATTTGTGCGAACTGTCAATTTGCTTTTTATTAATCACTTCTGTTTTGCTATTTGTAGCATGTAATTCCAATGATGTTGCATTTTTAATGTATGTGTTTTCTTAGCCGTTGTAACACATGTTCCCGTTGGTATTGTTTTCGATTGTGCAATTGAGTTCATTACGTCTCGTGCATTTTGTCATTAAGACACCGAGCATTTTTATTAATAAGGAAGTTACAAATTTTGGAAATAATTATTCTAGATAATTAGATAGTCTCAAACTAATGATAACACAATGCCTGAATCTACTCAACTGACTTCTTTGCTGTGGTATTAATTGTTTCACTGGGATTTGTTCCTTTTTAAGAATTTAAAGTCAACAAGAAATTATAGCATTTATTATAATTACTATTGACGTCTAAATCACATTTGATTGCGGTTATCTGTAAAATTAATATGGATTATTCTATTGTCATTTATGAAGGATTAAAACTACTGATAAACCTTTTACCCGAAATGTTATAATTTTGTGCACTCGGTATGTTCTTTATATTTTGGTAATATAATTACTGCTCTGGGTAAGCTCCCTATTTGTTCATTTTATTTGTCATGTATTGAAATCATTTCCCAAGTAAGTTTTAGTTACATAGTGATCAGTTAATTGAGTGATTGTCAGGTTATTTAAAATGACTGCAACAGCTAAGGTCATTATAAGCGATACCTTGTGGAATAAATGTTAAAATATTTAAAGGTTTAAAACAGAGCATAACTAAAATCCTTAAAGTATAAAATAGCTCTTGACATCCCTCACAACGTCTTCACTTACATCATCAGTTTCATAGTCTAATGATTTAAGCTCTTGATTGCTTGTAAAACCAACGAAGTCGCAATATTTACAACAGAATGGTTCCTAAATCTAGTCTATAGTTGCTGCAAGGATCTTTAACCGCAGTGTAGATAAGACTGCCGAAGAAGACTCCATTGTGTCTTCTCCTGCCACTGCTGCAAGCCCACACCATTTCAGATTTCTAGCCCATCTGTATGTACTCGTATTGCATCTGACTCTTGGTACTTGAAGTGTTTTGAAGAAATCTCTCCCTGATTTCTGCTTCGGATATTTCCCTCTTCCCATTTCCTACCAAATCTAGTTCGACTAACTTGCCCCAAGGTGAGAACTGGGGAGTTCCAACAGTTGGAACGCGCGCGTGTGTGTGTGTTGTGTGTGCGTGTGTGTGTGTGTGTGTGTGTGTTGTGTGTGTGTTGTGTGTTGTGTGTGTGTGTGTGTGGTTTGTGTGTGTGTGTGTACGTACAAACAAAAACGACATACACACACACACAACACACAGACACAACACAAACACCACCATACATACATACATACTATATATATATATATATATATATATATATATATATATATATATATAAATGTATATATGTTACATATATATCATTTTATATCCATACAAGTAAATCTAAATAGATATATACATATATATATATATATATATATACATTATATATATATAATATATATATATATAGTATTATTTACCTTAGTTGTGTGTGTGTGTGTGTGTTTGTGTGTGTGTATGTATATATACAAATGTGTGTATATAAATATATGCATAGGTATACATGTATACATAATGTGTGTGTATGTAGATATGTATACATACATATAGGTATATATATGCATACATACATATACAAATATATATATATATATATATTATATATATATATATATATATATATATATACATATTTGTATATATGTTATATATATATTATTGAATTATTTGTTATATATGTATCTATATATCATAATAACGTATGTATATATACATGTATGTACATAATACATATATATATATATATATATATAATATATGTATATATTATATAATTATATAATGGTACATTAATACTAATACATATTATATATATATATATATATATATATATATATATATATATATACATATATGTGTGTGTGTGTGTGTGAAATATTTTAAGAGGGTCCTCAGTTCAATCCTGACACTGGGAATAATCGATTGGTAATCGATTACTGGATATTATAATCGATTACAAGTAATCTATTGGGCCCGTCATAAATTTCCTATTAAAGATATTTCGTTTTACATCCCAGGACTCCCCCTTTCGTGTCTTGGATATGAGGACTTGCGCTTGCGAGGATTTGACTTCAATTGATGTCTTTGTTTGATTGTGTGACTAGATAAGAAATCTTGCAGTAAGTTTAGTTCAAGGTCCTTTTTAATTTTCAACAAGGATTCAATTTAGGGAAGGTATGTATGAGAATGAATATCTTCGAATACATTTCTGATGAAGATATATTCGAAACCGGTTAAATACATCTCTTGTGAAGCTATTCATTCTCATTCATACCTTTTCTACATTTGTAACATGAATATGTTTCACTGAATTATCATGCACAAAATATTCCCAGTCGTAAATTGGAGTTCTTTTTGGTAAGAATTCCGTCTTGACACAAAGGAAGCATGCAGTCTAGGTCCATTACCAGAAACAACTACTCAGCCGAAATCAATATTCCTTTAAAACACTTTGCTAATGGCTTTGGTCCTGTTTCGAAAGAAGCCAGCATGCGAAGCTATTATGCCAGTGCCGGTTGCACGAATCTGATTCAGTTCATTGTCATCAAAATACTTACATATGCGTGTATATATATATATTACATTCATATACACACACACATATATATATATATATATATGTGTGTAGCGTGTAGCTTTTCTCCGTAACACAAAACAGCTAAGCCAATGCCGTCCAGGAATTCTTACAATTAATTTAAAATACTATTGAAAAAAAAAAAAAAAAAAAAAAAAAAAAAATATATATATATATATATATATATATATATATATATATATATATATATATATATATATCATGGAAGAGGAAAATTGGAAGTGACAGGAAGGAAAGTAGGAAATCACACAGAAAAAATATAAATGAACACATGCAAGAGTAGTTGCAACATGTTTTTCGTGGCAAGATGATGAATAGCTGGTAAACCTCACTTAAGAACGCAGCGTGAAATGTAGCAGGTACGGCTTCCTTAGTCGAGATAAAATGCAGCAGTTAAGTTAAACAAGCTAGGTGAAGCGTAGTAGGTAAAGCTTGCTTAAGCAATATAAAATGCAGCAGTTAAAGCTCACTTAAGCAAGCAAGGTGAAACATTGCAGTTGAAAATTATTCAAGGGAAACAGTAGTAAGTAAAGCTCGCCTTAGCAAGTTGAAAAATGATTAATTAAGCAAGTTGAAATGTGGCAGGAAAAGTTTTCTTAAGCAAGAAGAAACGTGGCCTAATTAGTTATAATGTAGCAGGTAAAGTTTCCTTTAGCAATCAAGATGAAACATAGCAGGTAAATCTCGCTTAAGCAAGCAGGATGAATCGTAGCAGGTAAAGCTCACTTAAGCAAGATGAAACGTAGCAGATGAAGTTTGTTTAAGCAAGCAAGGTGAAGCGTAGCAGGTAAAGTTTGACTAAGCAAGGTGAAAATTAGTAGGTAAAGCTCGCTTTACCTACTACACGTATCCACTACTGAGACGTAGCAGATAAAGTGTTTAAGCAAACAAGATGAAGCGTAGCAGGTAAACTCGCTTAAGCAAGATGAAACAGCGGTATGCTCGCTTAAGTAAGCAAGATGAAACGTGACAGGTAAAGCTTGCTTAAGCAAACAAGGTGAAACGGCAGGTAAAGCTTGTTTAAGCAAACAAGATGAAAATAGCAGGTAAAAATCGCTTAAGCAGGCAAGGTGAAATGCAATAGGTAAAGCTCGCCTAAGCAAGGAAGGTCAAACGTAGCAGGTAAAGCTCGCAATGTGAAGTAAAGGAGGTAAAGCTCGCTTAAGCAGGCAAGGGGAAGCATAATAGGTAACGCTCGCATAAGCTAGCAAGATGAAACATAGGTAAATCTTGCTAAAGCAAGCAAGGTGAAACGTAGCAGATAAAACTCGCTTAAGTAACCAAGATGAAACATAATAGGCAAAGCTCGTCTAAGCAAGCAAGGTGAAACATAACAAGTAAAGGTCGCTTAAGCATGCAAGGTGAAATGAAGCAGGTGAAGCTTCCTTGAGCAAGCAAGGTGAAACGTAGTAGGTAAAGCTCGCTTAAGTAATCAAGATGAAACATAGCATGTAAATCTTTCTTAAGTAACCAAGGTGAAACTTAGGTAAAATTCATTTAAGCAATCAAAGTGAAGCATAGCAGGTAATGCTCACTGAAGCAAGCAAGGTGAAATGTAGCAGATAAAGCTTGCTTGATAGATGTAAGCGACACGAGAGACGGACAGATAATGAAAGTGGCCTTGGTTTTCGGCTTTATTCGCTTCAAGGTGAATGGATGCAGGCTTTCCACATTTAATTCAGCGGTTCCTTCCTGGGCGTTGCTTACAGGCTGGAGTGTCAGATTTAGCTGGCCGTGACAAAGGGGGGGGGAGATGCTTGGGGAGTGATGTAGGCCACCTGGAAGGTCCTTGGGTAAACAGACTCAGGAGTGGAAGGTGCGAAGTGGTTGCTTCCTGATAAGGTAGACTCAGGAGAGTTGCGACAGGAAGGCGCAGCCTTTGGTCTGCCAGGCACAGATGTGTGGAGCGCACCTTCCGGATGTTGTTTATATCGCTCGCCTTAAGCAAGGTGAAACGTAACAGGTAAAGCTCACTTAAGCAAGAAAGAGGAAACGTAAAAAGTAAAACTCGCTTAAATAAGTAAAGTGAAACATAGCAGGTAAAGCTCGCTTAAGCAAGATGAAAGGAAGCAGGTAACATTCGCTTAAGCAAGCAAGGTGAAACGCAGTAGGTAAAGTTCGCTTAAGAAGAAGTGAAATATAGCATGTACCTGTTACGTTTCACATTGCTTACAGCGACTTTAACACAGCTACGTTTCACTTTGCTTGCCTAAGAGCTTTACCAGCTACGTTTTACTTTGCTTACTTAACCGAGCTTTACCTGCTACGTTTGAGCTTGCTTGCTTAAGCAAGATTTACCTGCTTACGTTTCACCCTGTTTAAGTGAGCTTTACCTGCTGTTTCACCTTGTGTTTAAGAGAGCTTTACTTGCTACACGTTTCACCTTGCTTGCTTATGAGAGCTTTACCTGCTACGTTTCACCTTGCTTGCTAATCGTTCTTTACTTACTACGTTTTACCTGCTTACTTAAAAAAACTTTTCTTATCTTTTTGGAACATTAGACTAACGTGAGATATTCCAGTGTTTGTGATTCAGTTCCCCATTGTCTCTACCATAGCAAACTCGAAGACGAATTCGAATGCAACGTAGAATACATTTTAGAAAGATAAATTGCATGAACGTACAGTACAATTACTTTGTAAAAAGAAGAATACGAGTCAAATTGGAAAATATATATACATATATACACACACACATATATATACTATACTGTAATTTCTTCCGTGGATAGCAACATTCTCTCTCTCACACACACTCATGCACACTCCTCACTCACTCTCATTACAAACTAATGCTAAACTGATTACGCATAAGGGGTTTTGGGTAGTGGGGGGGAGGCCAGGCAAAATATGTGTGCGTGCAAGGCTGTGTGAATGCCTTTAGTTGTAATGTCACGCAATTCATAATATATATATATATATATAATATATATATATATATATATATATATATATATATATATATATATATATACGAAGAGATCAATGTTTGTCAAAAAGTAAGGGTATGCACACGTATATGCATGTTATATAACGAATAATTTTTATTTTCAGTTGACAGACATTAATTTAATAAAAAAAAAAATATTACAAACTGAGTGCGAAATCAGTGTCCTGCAACTTTAAATTCTTCATGGTGCTTTTTTTTGGGTAATTTCTTATTATATGTTATAAATCGATTTTAGGGATGTATTTTTTGCCGTCTTAATCTTTCACTGTGCTAATTCAAGAGTTAGGCGATATTGAGAAAAATAATAATCATGGAGGCGAGAGGAATTGAGTGGCAAAGGACATTCCGACACTCGCGAAGTACTTATTTGCTGCGTTGCAGACTGCGACACAATAATGAACTTGATCGGTTTTATTTTGTCTTCTTCGAGAGTTCTGTTAGTAATGTTAAAAGGTTTCTAGCATTTTTAGGTTCTCTTAAACTGATCGCCCTAAGTGAAGGACCACATGGCACAAAATTTTTGCAAGGTTTCTCACTGGTGTTATGTATGGCTTACCGCGTGCTTTAGTATTTATCATTATAGTTCCTCCTAGACCAATTCGTAAAATGTCGCGAAAATATCTGATGTATTTAGAATATTCCCTCCAGTTATGAATGCATTCCAGATAAACTCATGCTTATCAAGCTAGAGCCTTGTTAGCTGAAACTGATAATGCGTTTAGTGATTGAGTGATGGGTTAGTGAATAGTGAAGTTTTCCCTAGACAAAATGGATAGGTTATTGTTTTTAAAATATTGTCAATGAGGAAAACTCATTTCTCAAGGGGTGCTTCATGGC
>NC_051394.1:38761380-38768299 GCF_015228065.2 Penaeus monodon
TCATCTCTCCATCCAGGTGCTGAGGGTTATAGATGTGGAGGGCTCTGTGGAACGCGATGTACAACACCTTTTTACATGGATAGACCGTATGAGAAGTGTTTGTAACACACCTGCATAGGTTTCCTGTATATGGAGAAGGGAAGTGGTCAGCAGAGCGATGAATTGGAAGTTCAGAAAGAGAGCTTGTCGACCTCCATTCCACCTTGAAACGGTTGAAAGGAAAGGGAGAATTCAGCTGCGTCAGGAAACCGAGAACAGGGCAGGGTCATGAGGTAGAGAACAACTCGACATACCTCACAACCGAGGACGAGGAATGAGGGAGAAGCTCAACTCGAGTCTCAGTTTCTTCCTCCGCCTTCTCCCTTAATCCGGCTACCTTCACATAGACCGCCTATTCTTCGCCTCATCTGACCCTTCCGCTTCCGGTTACCTGTCATCACCTGCCCGTTCACACCGCGTTGCTTCCCTTTCTCTCTTTATACTCCCTTCTCCTTCCCCTTCTGTCTAATCGTGGAATCAAGGATTGAAACTATTTCTATTTTCAATAATCTGTTTGTGCATGGTGGGCACTATGCTTTCCTTACACGCATCAATAAGAATTGTTATTTGAAGTATATTACCTCGTTAAAAAAAAAAAAAAAAAAGTTAATTCAACAGTTAAACGAGCAATGCACGTATTCCCTTGGGTTCCATATTCAATGTTATATAAGATCAGCCATTCTCTAATTCTTGGAACCAATGGGTACTTGTCTATCACGCTTTGGATAGACAGCTGTCAGGGATTACCTGGCAGCTGTTGTTTTGTAAGGAGTAGGCTTGACGAGCTTAATTGTATATAATTTTTTTATCTGTAATAGAAAACTTAGATATAAAAAAATCAAGATCTATATAAAAAAATATACAGAGGCAGACTGGGGATTGTTCAGCACATAATGTTTACCAATAAGGCAAGCGTTTTCTATTATTTTTAGATTCAATGAACTTGATGCTTAGTTATTCATAGATTATTTAAAATTACTCCCGCTAAGGTCAATAACGGCGAATAGCTTTGGGATTAAAATGGTAAAATATTTAAGGACGTTTAATAAATCATTAGAAAATAATAATGTCATAAAAAAATATAGATGGCACCCCTAATCCCACGTCAACAATACCGTTATGCCTTTAATGAACAAAGCAGTAGTTTCGTGGGAACTATGAATTTTAAAGTTTGTACTTATGGAATCAGATAATTTAGCGTTTATATTTTAATGATTCTTTTATTCTAGATGTTGGCAAACAGATGAAAATAAATCGAAACCGAGTGATTGATGTCATGAGCGATAAGAGTATTGTATGTTAAAACAGTTACGTACACCCTCATGGGACTCGAACCCATGACCTCTGGATTAAAGTCCAGCGCGCTTTCCACTGCGCCATGAGGGCTTATACAATGTGGTAAATCAGATAATAAAGGAATGACCAGAGAGTCACGATTATTTATTTATTAATAAAGCAAATAAAATTATAACGAATAATCATTTCAGTAACTGATGATATACAAATCATTTCGGGGATTTAACTGAGATCATGTGGAAAGATCCTTCATATCCCACTGAAATATATTGTTATGAATTAGGTACAACTTTTATCCCACTTAAATTTACCTAAACGACATACACGGCCAGTTTATTAAACACAAGGATAAAATCAATTGAATGTTTTCCAAACAGTGAAACTGTGTTTCCACTCTTTATTTTTTAAACCCTGATTTGCATGGGCTTGTGTGTGCGAAAGCCGCATTTTTGGCAAATTAACCTTCAAAATCAGTCTCCATTTAAGCTAAAACGGTCAGTGAAGTCAACGTTGACGCTTTGGATTCCTCTAATGCTTCAGGTAACTCGGAAGTTGATGTGTATTGGGTATTACAAGAACACGCATTGTAAATGACAATGTTCTGATTTGTAATTGAAATCATATAAGTGAAATCTTTACGAATACTTTGATTTACTTGTTTCACATCTCCCGCTTCTTCCTTTGGATGTGAATTTATTCGAAGTGAAAGTTATTTTCAACTAAGGAGTCTTTATTTGTGATCTGTAATATCATTCTTATTTATTTCTGCTTGGTGATAAATCCTTGTATGTACTTTCTTGCTTTGGTAGCAATGCGTTTGAAACTTGAAGGCAGCGACTTCTTTCGCCCAGGAGGAAGTCATGTTCGTGCATTGCGACGACCATTGTTGAGAGCCTACAAATTTATAGTTTAGCAACTTGGTTGGGAGAACAAGGTAATGAACACAAAAAAAACACTGTTTAGGCACACGCAACCACATGCAAATAAGGGTTAAAAAAATAAGAGTGGCAATCACAGGTTCAAAGTTTGGAAAACATTTAATTGCTTTAACCCTTGTTTTAATAGACTGGTCGATGTATTTCGTTTAGGTAATTAAAAATAGAATAAGTAATATTAAATAGTTTCACTGAAAAAAATTGTTTTTATATCATCGGAAGAGACTATTTGTTTTATTAATGTATAAATAATTGTGACTCTTTAGTCATTCATTTATTATCTATATTATATGTATTGCATGAGCCCTCATGGCGCAGTGGAAAGCGCGCTGGACTTCTAATCCAGAGGCCATGGGTTCGAGTCCCATTGAGGGTGACAGTTTTAACTTACATATATAGAATTAAACAAGGTAAATAAAACCTTACTCTTATCTTCTTGTGACGCATCACTCAGTTTCAATTTATTTTCATCTAGAATAAAAGAACCATTATGATATAAACGCATCCTTTGTCTGATTCCACAAAACTAAATTCATAGTCCCACCAAACAAGTGCACTATTCAATAAGCATGGAAGATAAACTAGCTGTAAGCAGAGGATCATCGGAGACGGTATTGCTGACGTAGGATTAGGCTGCCGCCTTCTAAATATCTATTATTTTATAAATTATTATTTAAGGATGGATTTTTTAAGCGTCTTAAATATTATATCATTCTAATGCCACATGGTATTCGCCGCTAAGGACCTTAGCTGTTGACGCGTCAGATCCGAAGCAGAAGTCAGAGAGAGATTTCATTACACTTCTAAGTACCATGGATCAGATGCAATTATATACAGATGGTTCGAAATCTGAAAATGGTGTGGGCTTTGTAGCAGTAAGCAGAAGAAAGACTGCATTTGGCAGTCTTTCTCTAGCAGCCTCGATCTTCACTGCAGTTACATGCCATCCTTGCAGCAGTTAAGATGACTAGAGATCTTATGAACCATTCTATTGTAATATATTGCGACTCTCGTAGTGCCTTGCAAGCAACCAAGAGCTTAAACTCATCACATCCAGTAGTGAGGGAGTTCAGATTGGCTTGCACTGTACTTGCCATGTTGGTATCAGTGGGAATGAGCGAGCTGATCGGCAAAGGGCCCAAAGGCAGCTGCCGCTCAGCCCTGTGATGTTCGTTTTCCTCTCCCACACACCGACCTGAAACCCAACATCAGGAATTGTCTTTGCGATAAATGGAAGGAACAATGGAAGCATACCTCTAGAAACAAACTGCGAGAGATTAGGGATGACCTTGGCAGTTGGGTGACCAGCATCCATCCCAACCGAAAAGTAGAAGTTGTATTAACAAGACTAAGAATCGGGCACACAAGACTGACTCATGGGCCGATGATGGCTAAAAGTGAAGCACTTTGTGAGGGATGCCAAGAGCCATTAACGGTCGCACATGTAGTGGAAAGATGTGCAACATTCTCAGACCAAAGACATATGTACTTGTCTCCCCCATATACACTGAAAAATGTATTGGGGAGGATTGTGACATAGAGGGTCTTATTAGTTTCCTTAGGAAGACTAATATTTTCAATAAAATTTAATTATGCATACTGTTTATGCAATAATTTTATACACTTAGAGCATAATATTTATGCTTTAATTTTTAATATATTTATTGCTATTTGTAAGATATTTATTGATAGATATTTTTAGTTTTTGATATTTTAATATTTCTATCTAACAAGGTATTCGTCGCTAATGATTTTAGCTGTTGCCGCGGCAGATAATTTGAAATGATAAGCTTTAAGTTGATTTAATCTAAAATATATTTATGGAAACAATTTGCCTTATTGGTAAACATTATATGTCTTGAACAACTCAATGGTGATCCTATATGTTTTGGGGTAATAGATCTTCAGAATATTTGATATATTTACGTTTTTCTGTTTACAGATAACGATGTATACAGTAACAAAAATGCAAAAATCTCGTTCACGTCGGCTAGCAGCAATTTTATTCAGCAAATGGTTTGTCACTACCAACACAACAGCTGTCGGGTATTTACAATGGCAAGCACCCCATTAGTTCCAAGAATTAGAGAATGTCTGATCTATATGCCACTATGAATGTGAAACACATGGGCAATGTACTTTGAATTGCTACGTTTAATTGGTGAATTTAACTTACGTATTTTTGTAAAAGTACAAAACTGTAATATACTCCAAATAAAAAAATATTGCATAAATTGTGACAATCCTGTGTATACGGTATGCAAAATATGCAAGATTAATTTTACTAAGTTCAATAAACATGGCACAGGATTTCGTTTCGATATTTCATAGATTACTATAACTGAATACTTGTCTTATGGAGTGTTTTTTTTTTTTTTTTTTTTTTTTTTTTTTTTTTTTTTTTGTCAAAGCACTGAGTTTCAATAAATATATAAATAGTGGTGGTTGGGATAATTACATAATAACCAATCATCAACCAAATCCATATAAATAAATAGGCCCTCATGGCGCAGTGGAAAGCGCGCTGGACTTCTAATCCAGAGGTCATGGGTTCGAGTCCCGTTGAGGGTGTACAAATGTTTTTCATGCACATCGTAAATGAAACATCGCTCTACCATCTCACGTGCTGATATTTTCTATGCAACATCTTTTCACGAGGCATTAAATTGATTGAGTTAGAAATATATATATGAAAACAATTTGCCTAATTAGTACACATTCTGAGTCTTGAAAAACTTCTCAATCCAGATCTTGTTTATTTCATGATAATAGATCTTCAGGTTACTTGATATATTTAGGCTATCCGATTTACAGATAATGATGTATACAGGGCAAAAATGCAAATTACGGGGTTTCACGTCGGCTAATAACCTATTTTACTCCGCAAATCATATGTCACTACCAAAAACAAAAGCTGTCAGGAATTTACAATGAATAGGAAAGTGCTCCATCAGAGAATAACTGATCTTTTATGCCACTCTGAATATGAAACCCATGGGCAATGTACTTTGAATTGCTACGTTTATGTGTTGAATTTAACTCTTGTATTTCTGCAAAATGAAGCCGTACCTGTAATGTACTACACATAACAATTCTTATTTCACGAATCGTGACAATCCTGAGTATCCTGTAAGCAAAATATGCAAAATTAAATTTACAAGGCTCAGTCAACAGGTCAAAGGATTTCATTTCGTTTATTTCATGTATTGCTTTAACTGAATGGTTGTCCTATATATTTTGTCAATAAATTGTAGTGTTTGAGATAATTAATCTAATAAAATTATCAATCAAATCCATATAGATAAATAGGCCCTCATGGCGCAGTGGAAAGCGCGCTGGACTTCTAATCCAGAGGTCATGGGTTCGAGTCCCATTGAGGGTGTACATAGGTTTTTCATGCACATATACATCGTAAATGAAATGTCACTCTACCATACCACTTGATGCTTTCATTCTCTCAATTCTTCTGTTGCAATTTCTTCAATTGTTACTCCATTCCACCAATATTAAGAATCAAGTCCAGAAACTCATTTATATGTATCTGCTTTCCAAATTAACAAGTACACCAATTAATATGAATACATTATTCATGAAAGAGAGCCAACATTACAAGAAATATCCAAAATTGAGGGTAAGGACCAAAATTGTTTGGTCCTTACCTTACCCTAACCTTCCCAAAGGCTCAAAGAATAATTGATCTGTCTTAGTGAACACTTTGAAAAAATCTTATTGACAATTGCATTTTTTTTACAGGCTTAACTCTTGAAGAATCATTCTTAGTTATCTTTAATACATGATTATAACATTGTTTCTACCGGGATATTATGAAAAAAAAATCTTCTATACTCTACATATTTTGAATATACTGCCCTGGCACTTTGGTTATCTCTTTAATTTCCGTTTGACTTCTGCCATTGTACTCAAGATGAGAAAGCCAATTACTGCTGAAATCATTCACAAGATTAGTTGTGAAATTATGATTTTGGTACTGTAAAATAGACTTTTGGATTAGTGTTTTCCATGAACTGCTCCCACTTTAGCATCCATTTGCAATTTTCCTCAACAAACAGAGCAAAATGATAATTGTTAAGGAGATTGCTTCTGCAGTTATCGTCTGTTTATGTGAATAACTAAGAACACAATCAAAGGACTAAATCATTCAAATGTTATTATTAATTAAAACAAAGGAGAGTGAGGGAAGACAAAAAAAAAAAAATCCAGCTTCTCCTATCTCTCCGATCAACTAATCTTACCTTTAATATCACGCAAAATAAATTACTAGCATAAAACAAACACAAAGCAATTGCCGACCCTACCAAAAGGGGTAACCTATCTGCCTACTACGGCTAAAATGAAAAAGGGAAACTATCAAGGTTTACTTAGTTACGAGGAATAATTAACCTAATTGTGTCTTCCCATTTCACATTTATTATATCACTTTATTCGACCTCTTTATTCCCTAGAAATTGAAATTCCTGCTTTGATTATTTTGCGTCTAATTTAGTCCAAGACCACATACTATCTCGGCAAGGCAGGAATGTATTCTTCACATTCACGGAAAACCCCCAATTTTTCAAGGAAAAAAATTTTTAAATCCGTATCATTATTTTTTGACGAAAGGGGGGGGTCCCAAATTTTTATTAACTGTT
>NC_051394.1:38780899-38785899 GCF_015228065.2 Penaeus monodon
GAGCTGTCATTAGATCATTTCGTGATTCCAGGGGTTTGCCTCCGTGAGGTGGCACCCAGGGGCACCCAGAATGATCCTGGCAGCTTCATTTTGAACCTTCTCTGATTTTTCTCTTAATCTTAGCTTTGTGGCAATCAGGGAGACGGAGGCATAGTCCACGGATGGCATGTACATAGAATGTTCTTAGTACTTTATGTCTAGCTCCTATGTGTTTCACATACATTGCTCTCATGACAGACACTCTTGTTTTGGTTTGGTCAATCAAGTACAGGACCTCCTTTTTAAAGGAGAGGGTCCGGTCAATTAGGTATTGGTATTGGAAGACCTGGTCCCATTCTAAGTCCATTCCTTGGATTTTCAGACTTGTGCCTTGAACATTTTGTCTCGGAGCCATGGCTTTGGATTTGGCTGCAGAGATCTTTAGTCCTGTCCTACAGCACTCCTCAGATACAAGGTCCAGACAGCGCTGGGCTTTACTTAGGCAATGTGGTCCAGTGGAGATGATTGCGAAATTGTCTGCATAGTAGATTATCTTGCACCCCACTGGGAGGTGTATATTGAGGATGCTGGACATTATGGTGTTGAGAAGGGCTGGACTGAGGACCCCACCCTGAGGTGTTTCATTTTCTAGTGGCATGTGCGTGATAGGTGATCATGGAATCTGATTTTGTCTGTTCTGTTCCTGAAATAGTCACCTATCCAAGCCAGGAGCTTTCCTCTGATTCCCATCTGGATCAGGGTCTCCTGAATAGTAAGAGGGCTTGCTAAATCAAAAGCCTTCTCCAGGTCTAGGAATATTACAACAGAAGTGACAGTGTTGATTGTGCTTAAGAATGTGGCCATGCTGTGTGCTGTGCTCATGCCCTTTGTTGAACCCATGAAGTTGTTTATGTGGGGGTACCATTTTCCATTGGAGTCGGTTAGTACCATTCTCTCGGCCATCTTGCCCAAACATCTGATGAGAGAGATGGGGCAATACTCCCCAGGCCACTTTGGTTTTGGGATGGGAACATTGATAGACCTCTTCCAGCTCTGGGGTAGAGTGGAAGTTTCCCAGGACTTGTTGATGAGTTTCAGGAATGCAAGCTCACCTGCCAGTCCTAGGTGGGAAATGATGGGGTACGAGATCCCATCATAACCCGGGCTGTGCAAGAACTGTTTTTGTAGGTTTGTCTTAGTTCCCTCAGAAGGAAGATAGCATCTGGGTTATCGGGTTCGGCTGCTCTTTCTCTGATATGAGCAAGTCTGCCTGGTTGTAGGTGTTATTGGTTTGCCTTCAGTTCAGCTGGCAGACTGTTGCTGCTTGTTCTTGCAGAGAACTCCTGCACCAGTCTGTTTGCTTCTGATTGAGGGTTGTGGTGTGTACACCTCGGGGTTAAGTGGCTAGTAGTTTGCCTGAACTATTACATCAGCTCTGTAAGGGTGGTTCGGTGATCAAAGGACTCGCATCATTCCAGCCACTTTTCCTGTCTGACTCTTATGGCAGTTTCCTTCACATCCCTGACTGCTTCCCTTAGGAGGGTTAGGTTGTCAGGGGTTCTTTGCCTTCGGAAGTGTTTTCTACACGTTCACTCTGTGAATGATTTACTTAATCTCGTCATTAAAGAACCAGGTGTCTTTATAATTGCTGGACCATGGCCGAGGTTTTGGTATAGTCTGTGAGGCTGCTTGATTTATAGCACTGATAAGTCTGGCTTCAAGCACTTCCACGTTTTCACTCTGCGGGGTTTCACTGCTTCAAATACAGTGGGCCAAGGCATTCTGAAAGGCTTTCCAGTTAGCCTTGTCTGTTTTCCATCTTGGATTTGCTTGTGGCATTTGGACTGGGCCAGCATCCATGAGGGTAGTAACAGTGCCATATTGGTCACTTGTGACAGTCTCATCGACACACCATCTAATTCTCTCCACCAGAGCCGCAGTGGCCAAGTTGAGGTCTAGGACCCCTCCTTTGACATGTGTTGGCTCTTGGCTATTGAGAAGAGCGATCTCGGGGAAAGTCTCAGGCATATTGGCTATGTGATGGGCTGCTGCATCCGATGCCCTGCAGGGAGTCAGGATGGGGTGGTGTAATTTGAAGTCTCCCTCTATGATACTCGGTCTTATGCTGCAGTTGCACAGACCTGGCTGATGTCCAAGCTCCTACAGCCTTGCTTGCTGTACACATTGTACAGCTTGAGGGGATCCCAGCCAGGTGAATCTCAACAGCAAGAGATTCAACCTGTCCACAGTGCGGTGCATTGGCTATTGCAGAGCAAGGGATTGTTGCTCTGACCGGGCATGAAGACATGATAGCCAGAGAAGCAAACAGTCCCCTCTATTAATGTCTCCTGGAGAATGACATCGTCATTGTTCCTTGATCTCACTATTGTGTGGAGGATGGCATACTTTGCAATGAAGCCATAGATGTTCACTGTAGTATGCTTAGATTGTGTGTCATGATGTTACTTGCTGATAGTTACATCAGAGACGTCTTTATATTCGGTTTCAGAGTCAGTTGTGTTGGAGTCTGACAACTGCATTGTGAAGTCCGCGCTGGTTTAGGGATCTTCATATAGTTTTGGGCTGTTTGACAGGCTAACCATGGGTCCACCGGGAGGGGGAGAGCCTTTGGTAGCTCTGACTTTTGTGACTTTGGGTTTTCTCATTTCAGGCTTTGTTTGTGTATCTTTTCTCTGTGCTGACTTTACCTGAGTAAGATCAGCTTGTTCTGGCACTGGCTGTACAGATTCAGCCTGTTCTGGCTCTGCCTGTGAAGGCGTGTCCAAGGTTGGGGTGGGGAGGGGAGTCTCGTTCTGGGGTGAGGGTGGGGCTGCTTTGGCTTTGTTCAGCTTCCTCCCTTTCAGGACTGCAATAGTCTGGGTCATTGCCATCATGGATGGACAAAACAACAGTAATTCCCAAACCAGATAAAGGTCGGGGTGGTGTCATTTTAAATAATTATGATTATGAACATAAGATCTTGAATATTCTCAATGACACTACAAAATTCATACGAATTACTACTGAAGTATCAACTCACTTGTTATACATGGAAGGTAAGTTAAAAAGATTACTCCATATCATTAAAACATCCATTAATGAAAATATATTTAATTTTCTTATGACTTCTAGCTCCAGTCTTGGTATACTCTATGGACTCCCCAAAGTTCATAAACCTATCATTCCTCTAAGATCCTTTATTTATTCGAATGGTACATTTAACACTGCAAAATTTCGTATCATTTCCCCCTAACCATCAGTTGATAATTCCACCACCCTTGTAAATTAAATTGCATCCCTTAAGCTTCAACAATCTATCACAATGGAAACTTTCGATGTTGAGTCATTGTTCACTAATAATCCCCTTCATGAAACCACAGATATAATAGTTAACAATGTTAACAGCACTCATCTCGACGATTTTGGCCTATTGATAGATAACTTTAAAAAACTACTTGAAATTGCAGCCCATTACTTGGTTTTCACTTTCGATGATTGGTTATATAGCCATAAGGTCCCCATTAGACCCTCCTTCCGCCAATGTATTCCTGTGTTTTCATGAACAATGTTCGTCTGAGTTTAAACCTATCCTTTATCGTTGATACATCGATGACACCTTTCTCCTTTTCAAACACCTATCACATGTTAATCTTTTTCTGGCTTATCTCAACTCGAAACACCCTAGCATCAAATTTACCTGTGATGCAAGAAGAAAACCAGTTACCGTTTTTAGACACGCTAATCACCAACAATAATGGTCAGCTTTACTTGATGAAACTCTTTTTCTTAAATGTTAATATGTTATAAAATTGCTAAACTTTCCTGTGTAAATTATATTCAGACCAACACACTGCCTCTACTGTTAAAAAAGACCATAAATATGTGAAACTACCATACATGGGTAGTTTGAGCTTTGAAATCAGGAAACCTAATTTCATTGGAAAACTTCCGTGTATTTCAACCAAGATTACAGTAAAAAAAAAAAAAAAATGTATGGAGTGGTTACCCTGACAAAAACTAAGAATTTTTTCCTCTAAGGTAAAAAAATGCGCAAATCGAAAATAAGGGAGATATAGGACAGATAAGAGAGAAGATCGACCCTTCATTTTCTAAGTCCCTACGCGCTTGTGAGAACGAATATTTTGTAATTATCAGTGTCCGTTTTCTCGAATTCATGTATGTAATGCATTCTTTTAGTTTTATTATACTTCATTTACGTGTTTTGGTAAGTATTTATGCTATTCTGTACAATAACCTTGTGCCCCTGTGCATTTTGCCACCGGGAGATTTGACAGGCCAGCGACGCCATTACGTCGAGAAACGCCGGTGAAAAATGTTTCATTTTCAGTGCTGCATTGATTCCTGGTCATGTTTAAAGCCACATTCTGGATATACAGAACAAATGGACATTAGTCTCTATCACAGGCTGATATTTGAGCCCATGAAGAGCCCCAAATGCCGAAAAAAGTTATTAGAAACCAAGCAATTGTGACCATAGACAAGCGAATAAATGCTCAGTGTTTCGCAATACAACGCTGCCTGGCTAGGCGTATATATTACCACGGGGTTCCAGGGCTAGGCGAATATAATACCACAGGGGTCCAGGGAATATATAGATCGTAGTGTATAAATCCCACAGGGTTAAGGTTAGGTTGGTTTATTGCTTAGGACGCAATGTACGATTACCATAATTTAAGTAAGTTTATTTACCACCCTGGCTATCTGCTCAGGCGTGGGCAATCATGATTACAGTTTTACATATATCTGACATTGTACAGTAGTCTGTAACTACTGTAGTTGTACAAGGTAAAATAGAAATATAAATCATACATCATACAAAATTTATTACTTTCATATGCTTTTGCCACTGTGTTTGAATGACACTGTTATTTGCTTACGGTAGTTATTACATAGTAAATTTAGGGTATAGTACGAGTATATCTTCCAATGTATCAGATGAAATGAAATATTCACATAGTTCTTTATACCTCATGTTAGGTGGTCTGAAAGGCTGTATCACA
>NC_051394.1:38790899-38793399 GCF_015228065.2 Penaeus monodon
AACCAAAGTAATTAGAACAGGTGTAGTGATTCGGACTAATTGATCTTATTAATACTCCTTGTTAACTAGGTCATTTGTTGCTGCCACCACCTGGTTAATACGTCCAGGAACAATCTAGAAGAGTTTAAAGAAACTAAAAGGAAAAGGTGTAAGTGCAAGGAACGAAAAGGAAATGACCTAGAGTGCGCGTCAGCCTTAAATGGCTGACAGAAGATGGTCAGTTGCTTGCCACAGGTAGCCAAGTTATTGATTCATTTGTCTCTTTCTTATTCCAGTAAGTTCAACTTTAAAAACAGGGAATTTTACTTAGGAAACTACATAGTTAAAATATATTTGTTTCTTTAAAAAATATAACCTATAACGACAAACCGTAAAAACCACTATCTTCAAAGAATTTCCGATATAAAAGAAAGAAAAAAAGAAAAAAAAACGACCGTATGACTGAGGATTCTGTTGAGATTATATAAAAGAAAAACTTAAAAGATCCCACCTTAACGCCATTCAGTTCGCCATTACGACCGAATTTAATACATAATTAACTTTAATAAAAAAATAAAAGGACTTTATGATCGGGGAATGACCCCAGAAACGAGCTGACAATTCGCGGCAAGCCGTGAATATTTTTTAAAGGCTTGTGTACTTTAATAAAAGGAAGAAAAAAAATCTTCCCCCTTAGAATAATTATAAAAACGAATTACTTAAAGAAAAATCAGTAAAATATACGCAAGTTCTTCCCCGGACGTTAAAAGAAAATGGTTATCATGTTCGTTAAAAACGAATGTAGATTAAAAAAAAAAATAAATAAATAAATAAAAAGTTAATAAAATTATGTTAAGAAAGAGATGCGAGATGATTTTTCGTTCCCTTTCGTTCTTGTAAGGAAACCCGGGTATTCTGGGGGCTTCCTTGAGAGGTTCCTGGCTTACGTTACTACACTAGAGCCCGAAGACACGAAATTAACCCTCCATCAATCAAATCGCAAAAAGAATGCACTCTTATTTCTTTTATCCAATGTAGCAATTATTTCAGCTAAATAACTACCCTTGTACAGAAGCAATTGTCTCTAAGGAGTCACTGAACACATGAGTACAATTACCAAGCACGCCATGGTGTTTCTCGGCAATAGGACCAACCAGCAACTTACAAACCTCATGGCAACCTTTCAATACACTTCGTCAAATCCTTATACGTTCCAGGTAGAGTATGTGTTATGACAGAAAGGCACCGGAGGAATGGGAAGTGGACGAAACTAATCGGGAAGTTGACGAAACTAATCGGGAAGTGGAGAGGAAGTTTAAAAATAAAGAAAGTATGAAAGTTGAATCTAATTCATGTGGATTTTGATGATAAAAGTTTGTTTTCAGATTTAACAACTATGCTGCCCATTATACATATCTAAAATATGTATTGCTATGGTATAACTCATTCGCTTATTTCATTATAATATTTCGATACAGCACATAAAGAGTTGATGAAATTACTATATATGAATGAATAAGTAAGTAAATACATACAGACAGATACACACATAATATATATTATATATATACATAGACATATAGATAGGCTGACAACTACGTACATATACAAATACAATCAGGCAGATATATATTATATATATATATATATATATATATATATATACATATATATATGTGTGTGTGTGTGTGTGTGTGTGTGTGTGTGTGTGTGTGTGTGTGTGTGTGTGTGTGTGTGTGTGTGTGTGTGTGTGTGCGCGCGCACACATACACGCACACGCACAAGCACACGCACACGCACACGCACACGCACAAGCACAAGCACAAGCACACGCACACGCACACACGCGCGCGTACACACGCACACACACACATACAAGGGGACTGCAAAAAAGTTGTGGAAAAAGGACTTCTGCAAACGGTGATACCAGCCTTAAGTCTGTCTGAGTAAAACTGAGGGTGGTGTGATCTGAACCATGTCAGAGCAGCTCTTCTTACATCTTCGACCGATGGAAAACTGGTACCTTTCAATTCTTTTAAGTTTGGAAACTGAAAGAACTCGGATCAGGGCTGCAAGGTGGACGACGGACGATTTCCCATCGAAATTCACGTAGCACAGTTCTTGTCTGCCGAGCGCCGTGAGCGGGTGCACTGTCGTGGTGGAAGAGAACGCGTTGATGCGCCCTGATTTTTTGGACAGTTTTCTTAAAATGCATTCATAATATGCAGATGTGATTGTTTTCTTGCTCTCGAGGAAGTCAACCGCCACAATCCCCTTTGCATCCCAGAAGACAATGGCCATGACCTTTCCTCTTGAATACTCAGATTTTGCTTTGACTGGTCAACTTCTACCTCTGTGCAGCCACTGCATTGATTGAATTTTGTCCTCGGGATCATACTAGCAGAGCCATGTTTCATCTCCTATCACAATTCTCTGCAGAAGAGCTTCAGAGTCCTCATCCCACTCACCCTTGTTTGCTGCTCATCTGGACACAACAGCTTAGGGACCCATCAAGCGGAAA
>NC_051394.1:38798399-38800899 GCF_015228065.2 Penaeus monodon
AAACAAGTAAAGGTCGCTTAAGCATGCAAGGTGAAATGAAGCAGGTGAAGCTTCCTTGACCAAGCAAGGTGAAACGTAGTAGGTAAAGCTCGCTTAAGTAATCAAGATGAAACATAGCATGTAAATCTTGCTTAAGTAACCAAGGTGAAACTTAACAGGTAAAGCTCCCTTAGCAAGCAAGGTGAAACACAGCAGGCAAAGCTCGCTTAAGTAAGATTAAATGTAGCACGTAAAGCTCTCTTAAGTAAGCAAGGTGAAACGTAGGTAAAACTCATTTAAGCAATCAAAGTGAAGCATAGCAGGTAAAGCTCACTGAAGCAAGCAAGGTGAACCGTAGCAGATAAAACTTGATTGATAGATGTGAGCGACACGAGAGATGGACTTAAGACAGATAATGAAAGTGGCCTTGGTTTTCGGCTTTATTCGCTTCAAGGTGAATGGATGCAGGCTTTCCACATTTAATTCAGCGGTTCCTTCCTGGGCGTTGCTTACAGGCTGGAGTGTCAGATTTAGCTGGCCGTGATAAAAGGGGGGGGGGAGGAGATGCTCGGGGGAGTGATGTAGGCCACCTGGAAGGTCCTTGGGTAAACAGACTCAGGAGTGGAAGGTGCGAAGTGGTTGCTTCCTGTGATAAGGTAGACTCAGGAGAGTTGCGACAGGAAGGCGCAGCCTTTGGTCTGCCAGGCACAGATGTGTGGAGCGCACCTTCCGGATGTTGTTTATATCGCTCGCCTTAAGCAAAAGGTGAAACGAAGCAAGTAAAGCTCACTGAAGTAAGGTGAAACGTAGCAGGTAAAGCTCGTCTAAGTAAACAAGGTGAAACGTAAAGCTCGTTTGAGGAATTTGAAACGTAGCTCTTGAGCAAGGTGAAACGTAACAGGTAAAGCTCACTTAAGCAAGAAAGAGGAAACGTAAAAAGTAAAACTCGCTTAAATAAGTAAAGTGAAACATAGCAGGTAAAGCTCGCTTAAGCAAGATGAAAGGAAGCAGGTAACATTCGCTTAAGCAAGCAAGGTGAAACGCAGTAGGTAAAGTTCGCTTAAGAAGAAAGGTGAAATATAGCATGTACCTGTTACGTTTCACATTGCTTAAGCGAACTTTACCAGCTACGTTTCACTTTGCTTGCCTAAGAGCTTTACCAGCTACGTTTTACTTTGCTTACTTAACCGAGCTTTACCTGCTACGTTTGAGCTTGCTTGCTTAAGCAAGATTTACCTGCTACGTTTCACCCTGTTTAAGTGAGCTTTACCTGCTGTTTCACCTTGTGTTTAAGAGAGCTTTACTTGCTACACGTTTCACCTTGCTTGCTTATGAGAGCTTTACCTGCTACGTTTCACCTTGCTTGCTAATCGTTCTTTACTTACTACGTTTTACCTTGCTTACTTAAAAAAAACTTTTCTTATCTTTTTGGAACATTAGACTAACGTGAGATATTCCAGTGTTTGTGATTCAGTTCCCCATTGTCTCTACCATAAGCAAAACTCGAAGACGAATTCGAATGCAACGTAGAATACATTTTAGAAAGATAAATTGCATGAACGTACAGTACAATTACTTTTGTAAAAAGAAGAATACGAGTCAAATTGGAAAATATATATACATATATACACACACACATATATATATATACTGTAATTTCTTCCGTGGATAGCAACATTCTCTCTCTCACACACACTCATGCACACTCTCTCACTCACTCTCATTACAAACTAATGCTAAACTGATTACGCATAAGGGGTTTTGGGTAGTGGGGGGGAGGCCAGGCAAAATATGTGTGCGTGCAAGGCTGTGTGAATGCCTTTAGTTGTAATGTCACGCAATTCATATATATATATATATATATATATATATATATATATATATATATATATATATATATATATATATATATATATACGAAGAGATCAATGTTTGTCAAAAAGTAAGGGTATGCACACGTATATGCATGTTATATAAACGAATAATTTTTATTTTCAGTTGACAGACATTAATTTAATAAAAAAAAAAAATATTACAAACTGAGTGCGAAATCAGTGTCCTGCAACTTTAAATTCATTCATGGTGCTTTTTTTTGGGTAATTTCTTATTATATGTTATAAATCGATTTTAGGGATGTATTTTTTGCCGTCTTAATCTTCACTGTGCTAATTCAAGAGTTAGGCGATATTGAGAAAAATAATAATCATGGAGGCGAGAGGAATTGAGTGGCAAAGGACATTCCGACACTCGCGAAGTACTTATTTGCTGCGTTGCAGACTGCGACACAATAATGAACTTGATCGGTTTTATTTTGTCTTCTTCGAGAGTTCTGTTAGTAATGTTAAAAGGTTTCTAGCATTTTTAGGTTCTCTTAAACTGATCGCCCTAAGTGAAGGACCACATGGCACAAAATTTTTGCAAGGTTTCTCACTGGTGTTATGTATGGCTTACCCGCGTGCTTTAGTATTTATCATTATAGTTCCTCCTAGACCCAAATTCGTAAAATGTCGCGAAAATATCT
>NC_051394.1:38803399-38830899 GCF_015228065.2 Penaeus monodon
TCCAGGTGCTGAGGGTTATAGATGTGGAGGGCTCTGTGGAACAGCGATGTAGCAACACCTCTTTTTACATGGAGTGGACCGTATGAGAAAGTGTTTGTACACACCACCGTGCATAGGTTTCCTGTATAAGGAGAAAGAGAAGTGGTCAGCAGAGCGATGAATTGGGAATTTCAAGAAAGGGAGCTTGTCGACCTCCCATTCCACCTTGAAACGGTTGAAAGGAAAGGGAGAATTCAGCTGCGTCAGGAAACCCGAGAACAGGGCAGGGTCATGAGGTTAGAGAACAAAAACGTCGACATACCTCAGCCAAACCGAGGGACGAAGGGAGATGGAAGGGAGAAGCTCAGACTCGAGTCTCAGTTTCTTCCCTCCGCCTTCTCCCTTAATCCGGCTACCCTTCACATAGACCGCCTGATTCTTCGGCCTCATCTGACCCTTCGCTTCCGGTTACCTGTCATCACCTGCCCCGTTCACACCGCGTTGCTTCCCCTTTCTCTCTTTTATACTCCCTTCTCTCCCTTTCCCCTTCTGATCTAATCGTGGAATCAAGGATATAGAAACTATTGTCTCATTTTCAATAAATCTAGTTTGTGCATGGTGGGCACCTATGCTGTTCCTTACGACGCATGCAATAAAGAATTGTTATTTGAAGTATATTACCTCGTTAAAAAAAAAAAAAAAAAAAAAAAAAGTTAGATTCAACAGTTAAACGTAGCAATGCAAGGTACATTCCCCTTGGGTTCCATATTCAGAATGTTATATAAGATCAGCCATTCTCTAATTCTTGGGAACCAATGGAGTACTTGTCTATCCAACAGCTGTTGGATAGACAGCTGTCAGGGATTTACCTGGCAGCTGTTGTTTTGGTAAGGAGTAAGGCTGTGAACGAGCTTAATTTGTATATATATTTTTTTATCTGTAAATAGAAAAACTTAGATATAAAAAAAATCAGAAGATCTATTATAAAAAAAATATACTAGAGCACGACTGGGGAGTTGTTCAAGGCACATAATGTTTACCGATAAGGCAAGCTGTTTTCATATATATTTTAGATTCAATGAACTTGATGCTTAGTTATTCATAGATTATTTAAAATTACCTGCCGCTAAGGTCAATAACGGCGAATAACTTGTGGGATTAAAATGGTAAAATATTTAAGACGTTTAATAAATCTATTAGAAAATAATAATGTCATAAAAAAATTATAGATGGCAGCCTAATCCCACGTCAACAATACCGCTTATCTTCCATGCTTAATGAACAAAGCATTAGTTTTGTGGGAACTATGAATTTAGTTTTGTACTTATGGAATCAGATAATTTATGCGTTTATATCTTAATGATTCTTTTATTCTAGATGTTGGCACAACAGATGAAAATAAATCGAAACCGAGTGATTGATGTCATGAGCAGATAAGAGTATGTATGTTAAAACAGTTACGTACACCCTCAATGGGACTCGAACCCATGACCTCTGGATTAGAAGTCCAGCGCGCTTTCCACTGCGCCATGAGGGCTTATACACTGTGTGTAAATCAGATAATAAAGGAATGACCAGAGAGTCACGATTATTTATTTATTAATAAAGCAAATAAAATTATAACGAATAATCATTTCAGTAACTGATGATATACAAATCATTTAGGGGATTTAACTGAGATCATGTGGAAAGATTCTTCATATCCCACTGAAATATAGGGTTATGAATTAGGTACAACTTTTATCCCATTTAAATTTACCTAAACGACATACACGGCCAGTTTATTAAACACAACAAGGATAAAATCAATTGAATGTTTTCCAGACAGTGAATCTGTGTTTCCCACTCTTTATTTTTTTAAACCCTGATTTGCATGGGCTTGTGTGTGCGAAAGCCGCATTTTTGGCAAATTAACCTTCAAAATCAGTCTCCATTTAAGCTAAAACGGTCAGTGAAGTCAACGTTGACGCTTTGGATTCCTCTAATGCTTCAGGTAACTCGGAAGTTGATGTGTATTGGGTATTACAAGAACACGCATTGTAAATGACAATGTTCTGATTTGCAATTGAAATCATATAAGTGAAATCTTTACGAATACTTTGATTTACTTGTTTCACATCTCCCGCTTCTTCCTGTGGATGTGCATTTATTCGAAGTGAAAGTTATTTTCAACCAACGAGTCTTTATTTGTGATTTGTTATATCATTCTGATTTATTTCTACTTGATGATAATGCACATTGAAAATCCTTGTATGTACTTTCTTGTTTTGGTAGCAATGCGTTTGAAACTTGAAGGCAGCGACTCCTTTCGCCCAGCAGGAAGTCATGTTCGTGCATTGCGACGACCATTGTTGAGAGCCTACAAATTTATAGTTTAGCTACTTGGTTGGGAGAACAAGGTAATGAACACAAGAAAAACACTGTAATGAATACAAGAAAAACACTGTTTAGGCACACGCAACCACATGCAAATAAGGGCTAAAAAATTAAGAGTGGCAAGCTCAGGTTCAAAGTTTGGAAACATTTAATTGCTTTAACCCTTGTTTTTAATAGACTGGTCGATGTATTTCGTTTAGGTAATTAATTAATTTGTATATCATCAGTTACTGAAATGATTATCCGTTCGAAGACTATTTGTTTTATTAATGTATAAATAATGGTGACTCTTTAGTCATTCATTTATTATCTATATTATATGTATTGCATGAGCCCTCATGGCGCAGTGGAAAGCGCGCTGGACTTCTAATCCAGAGGCCATGGGTTCGAGTCCCATTGAGGGTGACAGTTTTAACTTACATATATAGAATTAAACAAGGTAAATAAAACCTTACTCTTATCTTCTTGTGACGCATCACTCAGTTTCAATTTATTTTTATCTAGAATAAAAGAACCATTATGATATAAACGCATCCTTTGTCTGATTCCACAAAACTAAATTCATAGTCCCACCAGACAAGTGCACTATTCAATAAGCATGGAAGATAAAGTGGCTGTAAGCAGAGGATCATCGGGAACGGTATTGCTGACTTAGGATTAGACTGCCACCTTCTAAATATCTATTATTTTATAAATTATTATTTGCGGATGGATTTTTAAGCGTCTTAAATATTATATTCTAATGCCACATGGTATTCGCCGCTAAGGACCTTAGTGGTTAACGCGTCAGATAATCTTTAATAATCAATCACTAAGATTTTAGGGGAGAGATCCGAAGCAGAAGTCAGAGATTTCTTCATCACACTTCTAAGTACCATGGATCAGATGCAATATATACAGATGGTTCGAAATCTGAAAATGGTGTGGGCTTTGTAGCAGTAAGCAGAAGAAAGACTGCATTTGGCAGTCTTTCTCTAGCAGCCTCGATCTTCACTGCAGAGTTACATGCCATCCTTGCAGCAGTTAAGATGACTAGAGATCTTATGAACCATTCTATTGTAATATATTGTGACTCTCGTAGTGCCTTGCAAGCAACCAAGAGCTTAAACTCATCACATCCAGTAGTGAGGGAGGTTCAAGATTGGCTTGCACTGTACTTGCATGTTGGTATCAGTGGGAATGAGCGAGCTGATCGGCAGGCCAAGGCAGCTGCCGCTCAGCCCTGTGATGTTCGTTTTCCTCTCCCACACACCGACCTGAAACCCAACATCAGGAGTTGTCTTTGCAATAAATGGAAGGAACAATAGAAGCATACCTCTAGAAACAAACTGCGAGAGATTAGGGATGACCTTGGCAGTTGGGTGACCAGCATCCATCCCAACCGAAAAGTAGAAGTTGTATTAACAAGACTAAGAATCGGGCACACAAGACTGACTCATGGGCCGATGATGGCTAAAAGTGAAGCACTTTGTGAGGGATGCCAAGAGCCATTAACGGTCGCACATGTAGTGGAAAGATGTGCAACATTCTCAGACCAAAGACATATGTACTTGTCTCCCCCATATACACTGAAAAATGTATTGGGGGGGGGGGGGGGATTGTGACATAGAGGGTCTTATTTGTTTCCTTAGGGAGAATAATATTTTCAATAAAATTTAATTATGCATAATGTTTATGCAATAATCTTATACACTTAGAGCATAATATTTATGCTTTAATTTTTAATATATTTATTGCTGTTTGTAAGATATTTATTGATAGATTTTTAAAGTTTTTGATATTTTAATATTTCTATCTAACAAGGCATTCGCCGCTAATGATTTTAGCTGTTGCCGCGGCAGATAATTTGAAATAATAAGCTTTAAGTTGATTTAATCTAAAATATATTTAAAATGGAAACAACTTGCTTTATTGGTAAACATTATATGTCTTGAACAACTCAATGGTGATCCTATATGTTTTTGGATAATAGATCTTCAGAATATTTGATATATTTACGTTATTCTGTTTACAGATAACGATGTATACAGTAACAAAAAATGCAAAAATCTCGTTCACGTCGGCTAGCAGCCTATTTTATTCAGCAAATGGTTTGTCACTACCAACACAACAGCTGTCGGGTATTTACAATGGCAAGCACCCCATTAGTTCCCAAGAATTAGAGAATGTCTGATCTTATATGCCACTATGAATGTGAAACACATGGGCAATGTACTTTGAATTGCTACGTTTAATTTGTGAATTTAACTTACGTATTTTTGTAAAAGTACAAAACTGTAATATACTCCAAATAAAAAAATATTGCATAAATTGTGACAATCCTGTGTATACGGTATGCAAAATATGCAAGATTAATTTTACTAAGTTCAATAAACATGGCACAGGATTTCGTTTCGATATTTCATAGATTACTATAACTGAATACTTGTCTTATGGAGTGATTTTTTTTTCTTTTTTTCTTTTTTTTTTTTTTGTCAAAGCACTGACTTTCAGTAAATATATAAATAGTGGTGGTTGGGATAATAACATTAAACAATCATCAACCAAATCCATGTAAACAAATAGGCCCTCATGGCGCAGTGGAAAGCGCGCTGGACTTCTAATCCAGAGGTCATGGGTTCGAGTCCCGTTGAGGGTGTACAAATGTTTTTCATACACATCGTAAATGAAACATCGCTCTACCATCTCACGTGCTGCTATTTTCTATGCAACATCTTTTCACGAGGCATTAAATTGATTGAGTTAGAAATATATATATGAAAGCAATTTGCCTAATTAGTACACATTCTGTGTCTTGAAAAACTTCTCAATCCAGATCTTGTTTATTTCATGATAATAGATCTAAAAGTTACTTGATATATTTAGGCTATCCGATTTACAGATAATGATGTATACAGGGCAAAAATGCAAATTACGGGGTTTCACGTCGGCTAACAACCTATTTTACTCCGCAAATCATATGTCACTACCAAAAACAAAAGCTGTCAGGGATTTACAATGAATAGGAAAGTGCTCCACCAGAGAATAACTGATCTTTTATGCCACTCTGAATATGAAACCCATGGGCAATGTACTTTGAATTGCTACGTTTATGTGTTGAATTTAACTCTTGTATTTCTGCAAAATAAAGCCGTACCTGTAATGTACTACACATAACAATTCTTATTTCATGAATCGTGACAATCCTGAGTATCCTGTAAGCAAAATATGCAAAATTAAATTTACAAGGCTCAGTCAACAGGTCAAAGGATTTCATTTCGTTTATTTCATGTATTGCTTTAACTGAATGTTTGTCCTATATATTTTGTCAATAAATTGTAGTGTTTGAGATAATTAATCTAATAAAATTATCAATCAAATCCATATAGATAAATAGGCCCTCATGGCGCAGTGGAAAGCGCGCTGGACTTCTAATCCAGAGGTCATGGGTTCGAGTCCCATTGAGGGTGTACATAGGTTTTTCATGCACATATACATCGTAAATGAAATGTCACTCTACCATACCACTTGATGCATCATTCTCTCAATTCTTCTGTTGCAATTTCTTCAATTGTTACTCCATTCCACCAATATTAAGAATCAAGTCCAGAAACATTTATATGTATCTGCTTTCCAAATTAACAAGTACACCAATTAATATGAATACATTATTCATGAAAGAGAGCCAACATTACAAGAAATATCCAAAATTGAGGGTAAGGACCAAAATTGTTTGGTCCTTACCTTACCCTAACCTTCCCAAAGGCTCAAAGAATAATTGATCTGTCTTAGGTGAACACTTTGAAAAAAATCTTATTGACAATTGCATTTTTTTACAGGCTTAACTCTTGAAGAATCATTCTTAGTTATCTTTAATACATGATTATAACATTGTTCTACCGGGATATTATGAAAAAAAAAATCTTCTATACTCTACATATTTTGAATATACTGCCCTGGCACTTTGGTTATCTCTTTAATTTCCGTTTGACTTCTGCCATTGTACTCAAGATGAGAAAGCCAATTACTGCTGAAATCATTCACAAGATTAGTTAGTGAAATTATGATTTTGGTACTGTAAAATAGACTTTTTGGGTTAGTGTTTCAACTGCTCCCACTTTAGCATCCATTTGCAATTTTCCTCAACAAACAGAGCAAAATGATAATTGTTAAGGAGATGCTTCTGCAGTTATCGTCTGTTTATGTGAATAACTAAGAACACAATCAAAGGACTAAATCATTCAAATGTTATTATTAATTAAAACAAAGGAGAGTGAGGGAAGACAAAAAAAAAAAAATCCAGCTTCTCCTATCTCTCCGATCAACTAATCTTACCTTTAATATCACGCAAAATAAATTACTAGCAGAAAACAAACACCAAAGCAATTGCCGACCCTCACCAAAGGGCTAGCCTATCTGCCTACTACGGCTAAAAATTGAAAAAGGGAAACTATCAAGGTTTACTTAGTTACGAGGAATAATTAAACCTAATTGTGTCTTCCCATTTCACATTTATTATATCACTTTATTCGACCTCTTTATTCCCTAGAAATTGAAATTCCTGCTTTGATTATTTTGCGTCTAATTTAGTCCAAGACCACATACCTATTCCTCGTGCAAGGCAGGAATGTATTTCTTCACATTCCACGGAAAACCCCTAATCTTCGCAAGGAAAATAAATTTTACACTCCGTATCATGTATTATTTGATCGAAAGGAGAGTGTCACATTTGTATTAACTGTTTGTATTAACTATAAGGGGTGAAATATTTGAAGGGAACAATAACATACATCAAAAGATAATATTGTTGTTGTTCTACACACTAAGTTCGAATCTCTCGTAGTGTTTTGCAAGCAATCAAGAGTTTAAACTCATCAAATCCAGCGGTTAAGTAGGTTCAAAACACGTAAAAAGATAACACTGTGTTGGGTGTCAGCACATCAGGGCGATTGAGCGAGCTGATCGGAAGGCCAAGGCAGCTGCCGCTCAACCCTGTGATGCTCGTGTTCCTCTCCCACACACCGACATGAATCCTAGCATCAAGAAACAAACTGCGAGAGATTAGAGATGACTTTGGCAGTTGGGTGACCAGCCTCCATCCCAACCGAAAAGTAGAAGTCGTATTAACAAGACTAAGAATCGGGCACAGAAGGCAAAATCATGGGCCGATGATGACTAAAAGTGAAGTACTTGGTGAGGGATTCCAAAAGCCATTAACGGTCGCCCATACAGTGGAAAGATGTGCAACATTCTCAGACCAAAGACGTATGTACTTGTCTTCCCCATATACACTGAATAATGGAGGATTGTGACATAGAATGTCTTATTAGTTTCCCTTGGGAAAATTGAATTATGCATAAAGTTTATACAATAATTTTATACATTTAGTGCATAATATTTATGTTTTGATTTTTAATATATTTATTGTTATTTGTAAGATATTTATTGATAGATTTTTTAATTAAATATTTTGATATTTCCATCTATCAAGGTATTCCCCGCTAATGACCTTAGCTGTTGACGCGGCAGATAATTTGAAATAATCAATCAATCCACATCCAGCCATTGAATTATCCGTATTCAGTCACTGAGTCACTAAAGCACCTATGCAATTTATCATTAACCTTTTCTCCCGTTACAAAATTATTGCCAATAGAGTAGCAATTAGTACAAAAGGGCACAGGGGCATATTCATTTAATAATTAGTGCAAAAGAGCACAGGGGGATATTCATGCTGCTTTTAATTTTCTGGTACAAAAGGCACTCTGTATTCTATGCCTTGAATAACATTTCCTTGTACTCTTTATTGTGTGTTTTTTTTTCAGATAAAAGTACTTTTTTCTACTTTTTCTTTTTTCCTGACTACATCTGTTTACTAAACACAGATGCATTAAATTTCATGACTGTGTATGCAACACAAATCTTCCTGTGCTTAAGGTAGGATTGTAATTCTCATTCTCTCTCTCTCTCTCTCTCTCTCTCTCTCTGTATATATATATATATATATATATATATATATATATATATATATATATATATAATATATGTATATATATATATATATATATATATATAATATGTATACAATAAATATAATATATATATAATATATATACAATAAATATATATATATATATAATATATATATATATATAATATATATATATATATATATATATATATATATATATAATATATATTATATACACACATCCACACACACACATATATCTATATCTATATCTACACACACACACACACACACACACACACACACACACACACACACATATATACAAATACACACACACGCACGCACACACACACACAAATACACACACACACACACACACATTTATATATATATATATATATATATATATATATATATATATATATATATATATATATATATATATATATATATACACATATATAATATGAGCAATTAACGAAATTTGTATTGGAAAAAGGGATCGGTGATGCAATTTTGAGAGACTTGGCCTAAATGAATAGGATTTTTTTTTCTTGTCAAGAACAGGGATTATATTCAGGGGACCGTCTTCGGAATTTATGGCCACCAGTAAGGCATTTTGATGAGATGAGTTATACAGTTCCTGCATAAGTTTGGCTCCTATGGAATTTTCTCTATGTTTGGTTATCCCCATCTTGATGTTTATACGTTGTCTATGCCCTAATCACAATTATACCTTGAACATTACTTATAGTGTAGGTTGCAATAAGTATTTTGAAATTTGTGTGTTACTTTTTAGTTAACCAAATTATGCATAAACAGATACACATGTTAAGGTAATCGACAATGTAATACACAGATTTTTTCTTTCTTTTAAAAAATTTTAACTCTGCTTCTGAAACAATTTACATTTTGATTTTGTTTTGTGAATCTGAACTTTCAAGAGTCATCTTTCCAAGATTGTAAAATCACCCCTTCGATTTTTTTTTCTGTCTCTCATCTAGAAGTCACCCCTGAAAATTCGTTATTTTCGAGTATTTAAAAATTATTTTAAATAATGATTACAGTAATCGAGTTTACATAAATATGTATATATTTATGTTATGATTCATTATTTTTTAAACATTTTGAACGAAATTGTAATAGTAATAGAAATTAATTCTATTTATTAATTTCGCGTATTTAGTCATGGAAATATAAAATTGCTTTGTTTAATTTTGCATAAAACTCTTAACATACAATGGATCCTAATATAATGATAGGATAAAACTGAAAGCTTATAGAACACTGTATATGGGTTGCCATGGCATGCTTGAAGTTGCACATCAGTTATTATTGAGCTTTATGTTGTATTTGTCTTGTTAATTTCTTGTTTCTTATAATTTTGCCTTGCAATCTTCACATTATAATGAGAATTAACAAAATAACAGAAAAAAAACGTAAAACAGTATATACTTGTCATATATTTATTATCATCAATTCTTTTATGAGTGTTTGGTACAATTTTCATTATAATTCCTTCCTCTTTAACTTATTATATTCATAAGAAAATGGATATTCGTATGCCACATATTCGTATATCTGTGTTTTATATAGATAAAGATGATTTCTTCCTAATATGTTTGATAAACCTCATATTCTAAAAAAAATATAATGTATTGTACAGCTGAAACTATAACCTGCCAGGTGAAAAAAAAAAAAAAACAGTATCAAATATAGGAAATTTTATATTTTTCAAATTGTGAAAATCTTGGAAATTTGGTTATATTTTGTACGATTAATCCCCTTCATGAATAGTGATTTGATGATGAAATCACATACATATATACCTTGCTTGATATGTATTTTATCTTGATGCTGGAACTGTGGAATATTGACAAAACGATGCTCTACACACGGCGGTAGAGTCATGCTTCAATTCTTGAGTCAGGTTTTGTATGTGTATGTAAAACGTATTAGCACACCCTCAATGGGACTCGAACCCATGACCTCTGGATTAGAAGTCCAGCGCGCTTTCCACTGCGCCATGAGGGCTTGTTAAATTCTTTAAACTGAATCATTTTATATGTAAAGAAGGCGGTATTGTATTGTTAATCACCATTATCTATACATATGTATATCTTTATTAACCTAATTATCAAGGATTAATATATTGTCCCTTGTAGTTTTTGTGAAGTTTGTTACATACAGATGGCTCCATATGTCCTCCGTTAACAAGAAGTCTATCAGTAAGCCCGAGTGACCACTCCTGATTTCCTCATTCCTTGATATTGCGGGAAAATGTATTTTTCTTTCCAATACTATTGATGTTGATACTGTTATTATTCTTATTGATATTATTATTAAATTGTAAGGTAAAGTAAAACTAATATTTTAAAAACTAACTAAAATGTAAGGTAGATAAAATTCATTAAAATATAGATAAACTGTATATAAAAAGTAGACTAGCTTTGAATCTAACAGTCTCAACAGAAACTGAATGATATTTTTGAGATTTTATCATTTTTATTTTTATTACTTTTTTTTTACAATTTCTAATTTGATCGCCATTCAAAGTACAAAATTGCCAAAGAATGCCTTCAAGAAAGCCCCCAAAAAAATTCTTGTACTAAACATGTTAAAATGAGATACATCTGAAATTGTCGAAATCATTTTTGATTTCTTTTGGAAAACTGATCCCCTTAGTAGTTTTAATGTGGAACATAGTGTAATTTATATAACTGATATTAGATACATGCCTGATTATTTTGCTTAATGCTTATTCTGCTCTCACTGATGAAATAGTGGAATATTAAATGGAGAAATTGGAACAGGAAAGTTGCTAGATTGATTCACTTTATGAGAAGGTAAGAGTGAGGTTTCAGTCCAGAGCCAACCACATCAGATGAGCATATTTATTGGGCCTTAATCAGTTTTATAAAGCTGAATAATTGTATAACAAAAGAAGGCAATATCTTTATCTCAAGTAATTCGAGGCGACTGTCAGAGCAGATGAAAGAATGGTAAAATAAAATAATGATATATAGGTCAGAATATGCTAAATGTTTTTATTACTAAACGGGAAACGATGTCTTGGTTTCTGGACTATCAGTCCAGAAACGAACTATTAAATACTCTCTATTACTAATAAATTTTATGAACCCTGTAATTTAAATTCATAAAATTGATCAGCTTGTCTCAGTCCTCCTGATTTTCTATGCACTGTAGCGAGCGAAGGTTGTACGTGTTAAGTATACTGTGGTATCCATAACAATGAGCACTATTTACTCAACAATACATACGGTATATCAGAACAGCCTGACAAAAGTTTTGGCCAGTAGAATGGGCCACATATCGGACAGACATATTTCCAAATTATATACTAACAGGTACAGCCATATTTAAGATAATAAAACTACAAATGGAGGAAAATTACAAATGCAGAAGACCAGTGAAAAATGAAAGATCCCTCAAATACATGGGCTTCAATACATACAAGTGAATCTTCATTTCTTTTTCCTTTTTTCTTGTTACTTTAGCACTGCTATTGGCAAAAGGGTTGTTGCGAGAACCAACTCGTGCTTATTAGATGTGCTGTGATTGTCTACTAGTGAGACGCAACTGGCGCAGAAACTGTAATGTCAGAACTGTTTTCTTCTACGAAAGCGTATAGAGGATATAATGATCCCATTCGGCATTTTGTCAACAGAAATTAATATAATGCGCCAGTAATAAACAGTTGTGTTGAAATATATCCTATGTGATATAAACAAGGTAAGAATAATTATATATATATATATATATATATATATATATATATATATATATATATATATATATATATAATTATCCCATCATTTATGATATCTGTTATCTACCGAATCGGAAGTCACACCCTACCAACTCCGTTAGCACTACATCTTCACCCCATCGCAAGGTACTCGATTAGCAGATATTACTGGATTGGCAGATCACATCACGTCAGACACAAAGTATGACGTCAAGAAAGAGGGTAACGAGACGCCTGATTGGACAGCCAATCAGACGTCGGGCGCCAGAATCGGCCTTTCGTAAAACCATCGAAAGGTGGAAAAATGCTGCAAAACTAGATTCGTGTAAATCACCATCTTCCGTGAAGATTTACGTGTCTGCAGGGCTTAAATAATGACCATGATTCACATGGTTATTATTGTAAGGTTTGCCCTATGCATTTATGTTATGAGGCTTTATTAATTCTTAAACACATGTAATTGTATCTTAGTTTTTTTCTAGATGTGTCCTTTATTCTCAACGGTGTATCTTAGTTTCTAGATATTTCCTATCTTCTAAAAAGTGGAACAGTGGAGTAAAATGGATATACTGGAACATGAAAGTTGACAGAATGATACACCGCGTGGGTGTCAAATTCGGCATGTACTTGTAAAACAAATGTTTACACCCTCAATGGGACTCGAACCCATGGCCTCTGGATTAGAAGTCCAGCGCGCTTTCCACTGCGCCATGAGGGCCTGTTTTGCATGTACAATTTGGCTAATAATGTTGTGATATCAGAAGGCAGTATAGTATCTTTAATCATCATTATTTTATTTGGTTGTAGAAACCAGTAGTTTGGTACATCCACGCATTTCATAATGTGAATATACAATATATGCCTAGGTATATACAAAGTACGTTTCTGCTTAAAGTATAAATGCATTTCATTTCTCAAGAATTATGGAATGATAAATTTGGTAGCGCTAGATAGTTATTCTTCAAGTACGTCCTGTAATTCGTAAGGGGACCGACCGTCCGCTAATTTTGGTTCACTTCGATCTGTATCGGTTTATTGCTCATTTTTTTATATGTATGCTCTGAACTGTCTAGTCCTGAAAGGTTAGCTAAACATGAATATATATTTTTAGATTTTATACAATCAATTTGATGTTTTCTCTTTCTTTTTTCTAAGTCTCGACTATCATCTAGTAATGGCTGCAATATCTGCTTTTTGCCGGGGGGTTTTCTTTCTTTCTTTCTTTTTCTTTTTTATGCAAATAAAAAAAACGCACGCTACAAACATAAACACTGGAACTATATGTATGCTTTATATGTATTAGTCTTCCAAATATAATTCATTCAGTTTACATGCACGGTAAAACTAACTGTACATTTGTGTGTGTGTGTGTGTGTGTGTGTGTGTGTGTGTGTGTGTGTGTGTGTGTGTGTGTGTGTGTGTGTGTGTGTGTGTGTGTGTGTGTGCATTCTGAGCATCTGCATACGGAAAACAGAATTCAGCAATTATTCCATTTTAGTCTTCCCTAGTTACTGTCATCACCTACTATGGAAATGTGTTGAGGGAAATTGGAAGTAAAGCAAGAAAGGACAATCAGAGTATGCAATATCTATGAAGTTTTCCGGCATTTGGTTTAGTAGACGTACTTCAGGACTTATCAGGAGCCTTTGTCCATCTTCACTAAGAAGAATGTTCCGTATCCTGGAAGGAAATGTGCAATGTTTCTTCGCTTGGTAACAAACTAGTCGAGACTATAGGTTCATGAAAGCAACTTGTTAATTCATAAAATATTTTTATTTCTGAGCTCCCTCTCTATTCTGACCCTGTTTGTCATTAGAATGTCACTGTTACATGCCGACATTTGCATGTCCCTGTTACATGCTGATATTTGCATGTCCCTGTTACATGCTGATATTTGTATGTCCCTGTTACATGCTGATATTTGCATGTCATTGTTACGTGCTGATATTTGCATCACTGATACAGGAAGTATAACTCCCTGTATCCGTGTGAATACTATGATACTTTGAATCACTATCTATTATAAATTTAAAGGACAGGGTTCATATGATTTATTAGTAATAGAGAGTATTTAATAGTTCATTTCTGGACTAAGAGTCCAGAAACAGAGACATCATTTCCCCTGTTGAGTAATAAATGCAGTTACCATATGCTGACTTATACATCACTATTTTATGCTGACTTATACATCACTATTTTATTTTACCATTCTTTCCGTTGCTCTGACAATCGTCTCGAATTACTTGAGATAAAGATATTGCCTACTTTTTTATACAGTTATTCAGCTACATAAAATTGATTAAGGCCCAATAAAGATGCCCATATGTTGTGGTTGGCTCTGGACTGAAACCTCACTCTTGCCTTCAGTAAATCAATTTAGCAACTCTCCTGCTCCAATCACTCCATCTAACATTCCCCTATTCTAATAATAAGAATAGAATAAGCATTAAGCAAAATAATTATACATGTATCTAATATCAAAGTTATAAAAATTACATGATGTTCCACATTAGAAATTCAAAAGAAGTCAAAAATTATTTCGACAACCTCTGATGTATCACATTTTACAATTTTTGGTCCAAGAATATTTTTTTCTTGGACTTTCTTGAAACTATTCTTTTGCAACTTTGTAACTTGAAGGTGCGATCAGACAAAAAAAAGGTCATATGAAAGAGAGAGAGAGAGAAAGAGAGAAAAAAAGATAAAAAAAAAATATAATTCGATTTCTCTTGTGACTGTCAGATTCAAATGCTATTCTACATTTCATATATATCTTATCTATATTTTAATGAGTTTTATCTACTTGGCATTTGAAATTTAATCATCATAATATCAATAAGAATAATAACAGTATCGATACCAGTAGTAGTGGAAGGAAAAAACATATTTTCCCGCAGGGATGGGGAATTCAGGAGTGGTCACTAAGGCTTACTGATAGACTTCTTCTTGACTGAGGACATGTGGAGCCATCTGTATGTAACACACTTCACAAAAACTACAGGAGACAATACATACATCCTTGGTGATTGGGTTAATAATGATATATACAAATGTATAGATAATGGCAATTCACAATAGAATACCTTCTTCTTTAGATATAGAATTATTCAGTTTAAAGAATATAATAAGCCCTCATGGCGCAGTGGAAAGCGCGCTGGACTTCTAATCCAGAGGTCATGGGTTCGAGTCCCATTGAGGGTGTGCTAATACGTTTTACAAACACATACAGAACCAAACTCAAGAATTGAAGCACGACTCTACCGCCGTGTGTAGTGCATCGTTTTGTCAATGTTCCACAGTCCCAGCATCAAGACTAGAATACATATCAAGCAAGATATATGTGTATGTGATTTCATCATCAACTCACTATTCATGAAGAGGATTAACCATACAAAATATAACCAAAATTGAAAGATTTTCACGTTTGAGATATTTAAATTTCATATATTTGATACTTTATTTCAGCTGTACAGTACATTAGTAAAATTTATTAGAATATGAGGTTTATCAAACATATTAGGAAATAATCATCTTCATCTATATAAAATACAGATATGCGAATATGTGGCATAAGAATAAGATCTATTAATATAATAAGTCAAAGAGGAAGGAATCATAATAAAAAGTTATACACACAACAAACACTCAATAAAAAAATATATGACAAGTATATAATGTTTCACGTTTTTTTTCTGTTTTGTTAATTTTCATTATAATGTGAAGATTACAAGGTAAACTTAGAAATAAGAAATTAATGACATATAGTTAGAACATAAAGATCGATAATAATTGATGTGCAACTTTAAGTAGCCCATGACATTGCTTTCCTGGTATTCACTTTACTTGACTGGCATCTACCTTTGCTCACTCTTCCTCCTTGGTACTCACTTAACTTGCTTACCCATCACTCTGTTTGCTGATTTACTCATTTTACTTACGTTCTTTCTTATTTACTTGGGCTTCCCTCAACTGACCTTGCTTTCCTGGGGTTCACTTTTCTTCTTCTTCTTGCGTTACCTGGCATACTCACATTGTATACTTTACTCATCTGGCGCTCATTTGCTTTACTTACCTGGCATTCATTTGCTTTACTTACCTGGCGCTCATTTGCTTTACTTACCTGGCGCACATTTGCTTTACTTACCTGACCCTCATTTATTTTACTTACCTGGCGCTCATTTGCTTTACTTACCTGGCGCTTATTGTTTTACTTAACCCGATGCTCATTTGCTTTACTCACCTGGCGCTTACTTGCCTTTCTTACCTGGCACTCATTTAATGGACTTGCCTGGTGATTAAGATTCAGGGGCACTGTGGCACCTGCGCACATTTTTATATAGATGAGCCTGTGTCCTCACCTTGCTTCCCCCCCCCCCCTAACGGAAGCCGCCTTGCCGCGGTGGGGGGTCTTGAGGTCCCAATGATCTGGTGAGCCGGACCAGAGGGCTACCCATACTGGAGGGGTCACCAGTGAGGGATGAGACAAAAAGGCTTCCTGGTGCACCAAGGACTAAGCGAGGGGATGGTGCACCCACCCTGGTTCATTCCATCTTGGACCAGGGAGAACTCTCCCACGTGGGTAGAAAAGCTGCATTAAGGCAGTTGAAACGACGCCCCAGTGATGTAATCTTGATCCATTACAAAAAGACCCGAGCCAAGGCCAGGCGAGTGCTAAAGGAGGCCAGACGGACGTCATGGAGTATGTCTCCTTGATTAACTCTGGGACCCCCTTAGCATGGGTATGGGACAAGGTGCATAAGATCGCTGGAAAGAGCACATCACTGTCACCACCTGCTTTGAAGATTGATGGCATAATCATCACAGATAAAAAAGATGTTGCTAATGAGCTAGCTAAATCCATGGCAGAGATCTCCTCTGGAGCATCTTACACTGCCCGATTCTCCACTCTTCGGGCTGAACAGGAACGACACCCAGTGTCGTTCATCAGTAGGACTGCAGCCCAGAAATTTCCATAAACTTGCCATTTTTACGAGCAAAGGAGATGAGACATACAATGCCTTGCAGCTACCTAAAAAGCCGTAAGACTGCCCCAGCCGAACTGTGAACTTAACCAGAGATGATCCCCAGAAGTCTCTGTAGCGACCTATATCAATAGGATATATAGGTCGGGGAGGGCTAAGTGCCATCCACATGGAAAGAGTCTATAATACATTCCTGTACCCATAAACTGTCAAGGTGCTTCCACACAGGAAATTAGCAGACCAATATCCCAACACCGCTGCATCTTGCAAGCTGATGCGCGAAAATGCGCATAAACTTTCAGGTTGACATGGAGCCTTTTTTTGGCTTTTGCACGTAAGAAGTATAAGGAAAACGTGCCTTGATCAATAGCAATAGGCGGTTTAGAAAGATTGAGATATCGCACCACAGATAGCACTTGTAAGGGAGGAAATGCCCCTATACAGAATTCCTTCGCACAGTGACGTACATGATTAGCAGTCTTTTTTGACCTTAGAAAGGCTATATGATACATACTTGGAAGCCATGGCCCCATAACTCAATGCAATAGTTAGTATGACAGACTGGATATTAAGAGGAGCATTACCTACCTATACCTACAAGTTCCTTAAGCAAAGGAAATTTCGAGAGTTCGCAAGCGTGGCCAAGAAAGAAAGTTCTCTAATACTTGAAGATCAGCTGGCAGCGGAGCGGTCCCACAAGGGCGTCACACATGAAAGCGACGCAGAGTGTCTCTAAGTCAAAGTGACCTGTCTTGCACATTGCCTTATAAATGACATTGATAAAGGCCCCAAAGTGTTCCCAAAGCTTCTGAAAGTCTCAAGTAAATCGTCATAGGTGGCCTGACTTTACACTGCCATTAACTTAATAGCTCAGGCGGAAGCTTACAGGATGTAGACCAAGGAACATAGCCAGCCCTGCAATAAATATAAATCAGGCTATGACTACAATGGACAACAATCATGGTTCAAATTTATCCCAAAGTAAGACCATGGCCCAAGGCCCGTATACATTCACAAACGACGGAACTAGATTCCATCCTATCCCATCATTTAGGAGCAATACCCACTGCAATTCTGTCCAAGAGAGTGAGTACTCGGAGATCATAATTTTTGCACTCAAGACTTACATGAGGCTGCCTATACCTCCACCCCCCCCCATGTGAAGTAAAAGGCTACAAAAGCACTTAGTATTTTGCCGGTTCCGTCACATCATCTTGCGGGTGCAGACCGCCCACAACGCTTCTACGGCATTTTAACCGAGACGCCTTCATCGTAGTTAGTAAGCTTGACATATATGCGATGCTGAATGAAACCTTGAAGCTTATTACATACTGCAAATCACCCACTGTCATTACTACGGATGTTCAGACTCCAGCGTCCATAAATGAAGCTAATCTCAGAATACTTGCATACTTGGCGGCTTCAGGTCTTAACATCCTGGCCTGCGGTAGCTCCCTGTATGCTGAGAGTCGAAGAACCACCTCTTTCATGTGACACCTGCAGAATACTTTGAACCTGATTTAACTACACGAAAGACAGACTACAAAGACGTTCAAGGATAATTCAGATTCCATCGTTTTTTTATTCAACCCCCCTTGAGCGATAGCCGACCTATGGTAGCGAGCAATGAGAATCTTGAGGAAGATCTTATTTAAATACTACTCTAAGCCCGATTCTTGCTGGCCCTGGTGGAATTCTCCCCCCCCCCCATTCCGCCCGTGGCACTAATCAAGTCGAGCTGCCGATTTAAGTCGCAGAATTAGGAAAGGGGAGAGATCGAAGCAGAAGTCGTGATTTGAGAAATTCTCAGCCACATTCTGCTAAATACTGTGGCTGATCAGATCAGCCAAATTTATACAGATGCGATTCGAAATCTGAAAATGGCGTGGGTTTGCAGCTAGCTAGAGCAGAAGCGAAGACTGCATACTGGCAGCCTTTCTCTAGACAGACCTCGCATCCTTCACTGCAAGACGTGACATCGCCATCCTTGAAGCCAGCTTAAGATGACTAGCAGATACTTACGAACCATGACTGTTATTGTTGATATATTGTGAACTCTCGTAGCTAGCCCTACAAGCAATCAAAGCGCCCTTAGTAGTGAGAGAGCGATTCAAGATATTGGTCTTAAGCACTACCAGCATGTAACACGTAAAAGATAACTAATTATCAGTGATGTGCCAGCCGCTATGTATAGTATCACTGGCGAATGAGCGAGCTGATCAGAAGGCCAAGCGCAGCTCCGACCCTCAGTTCAGCCTTGCGATGCTCGTCATTTCCCTCCTACCTCACACACCGACCGCAAACCAGGCTATCAGAAGTTCGTCTCATGATAAATGCGACGAGGAACAATGGGGCATCACCTCCAGAAAACAAACTCCGAGGACATTAGAGATGACCATTGCGCAGTTGGGCTGATTAGTATTTTTTAAACACCCATCCCCCCGAAAAGTGGAAGTGTATACGAAGAATCAAGAATCAGGGCACACAAGATGACTCATAGGCCAAATCGATGGGGTAGGACTAAAAATGAAGACAATTTCGATGTAAGAGATGCCAAGAGCCATTAACGCCAATTCGGTTTTCCCTCACTCACACATAGCTAGTGAAAGATGCTGCACATTCTCAGACCAAAGGACGTATTGTGACTGTCACCCCCAATCAGCTGCAAAAAATCCTGAAAAATAGTATTTGGGGGAAGATTGATGACATATGCAAGTGGATTCTTTATTAATTACTTAGGGGAGACTAATATTTTCAGTTAAAATTTAAGATTATTGCCATAATGTCTTATGCCAATAATATTTATGCACTTAAGAACATAATATTTATGCCCTTTGATTTTTACTTTATTATTGTATTTGCTAAGACTATCTTATTTTGTCTTAAGATTGTTTTTAAGTTTTAAACATTTAAATATTCTAAGTTTAACAAGGTATCTCGGCCGCCATAATGACCTTAAGCTGGTTGACACGCGCAGACTATTATAAAATAATCAATTACTAATCCCACGACTGGGTGTTGCCATGTGTGGCATCCCATATTACCAAGAGACAGCGAGTCCTGCGAGTTGATGTGATGCACTGCACGCTGCACCACTGCATCCTTAGCAACACAACCTCTTTGGTCCTTTATTCTGGTTATGACAGGTGCTCTGATCAAGCCCGGCGTCAAGTCAATCCGGCTGACGTCAAATATAAGCCGCCTAGGGTCAGCACAGACAATATTCAGTCCGGTAGCCGAATAGTTTCCCACTCCCCTCTTCTCCCCCCCAAAGCGACATGCCCACCAGTACTAGTATAGTGGCCTTGCTACCGTATATGTCTATCATTACCCCTGTAGGCCTGTGGGCAGAATTTTGAGCCCCCCAATCTATAGCCTACTCCCCTACCCGATTGACTCTTAGGTAGGGTAGGGCGGACCTAGGAGCGAGCCGAGGAAATGAAAGTAATTCCAATTGTATGAGTGCCTACAAACTACAAAGATCTAGCTCTCTCCATGCACGAACTACGTACAATCCACGACCATTCCCTCTAAGGAACATCACATAACCGTAATTCAATTATGGGAATACTATCTCCCCAGCGTGGGAGATCTCCAAAGCAGAAATAATACATTTTCAATTAAAAAAAAGGCAAAGAAATGGAGAGACCTCCAAACCAGGTAAGAAGCGGAAAAGTCCGTCCATTCCCTAAGAAATATACCTCTACCTGTCGCTTAAATATGGAAAGCATTCTCATAGGAAAGTTATCTAGCTAAGCGAAGACCACTTCATGGGTATCAAATCATGGAATATTCATATTATTTGAAGTACATAAGAAAAATTATCTATGAAGTCATGTACAACGTGCATCATCACATCACCCCACGAGCTAGATGGTAGCCTGAAATAGTGCACGGTTTCGTCACCAGACTCAGAGGGACCGTACTGCGCTGCAGATTATGCGACATGTTCTCACCTCAAAAACCACCAATCAGTGCTAAGAGGAATTAGTCCTTTCCTCGAGACCCTGCATGAGGTATTCTGAGGAGAAACTGTATAGAGGCAACTATAGAGAAGTAATATTTAAGGTGCGTGGGCCAGCCTAAAACGTTATTAAGAAGAAAGTGATGGTTCTAGGATAGTCGAGCACAGTCCTCTATCTTCTATTCCTAACTTTTAACACGTATCTAGTCCTCCCAGAATCAGTAAAGTTAGCACCCATGGCCATACCACCTCAAGCGTAAATTCATAGGTAGCCCAAAACCCTATGCCGAGTGCTTCCATCTGCCAGGATTAGGGCATCTGAGCCAACGTCTCTGCATGTTTCACAAAGAAAATGACAGGCAACCAAGCAGGTGTATGTGCTAAAGGGTAGTACAACACGGTCATCAAGGGAAATGATAGACAACTATCCAGGCTCCAATAGCATGGTACCATCAAAAGAAGGTATATGACAAGCTTCTTCAAAGAAGATGTAAAAGAGATACAAATTGAAAAGGAAGTATGGCTAATAAGGAGCAAGAGAAGTTAGTTTACTCTCAGACGGCAAAGTGACGTAGCCCGTGTGCTGTCTTTGCACTGCAGGTAGCGCTCCTTTCGCTTGCTCGTTTCTAAGCCTCATCTTCTTACCCACCAACCCTTTGCCCCTCTTTTTCTTGCTTTTTCTTGCTCCAGGTGCCCTGCTCATACACATACATCGTCTGCCACATTCCTTTTAACCACTCAGTCCCACAATGCTAGACACTGCCCTACTTGGTGGAGCACTTGTTCCACCAGAACGGAAAGTAGGATGTGAGGGCCAGATCTATTGAGGAGATCCATCCTCCCAAAGATAATGGTCTTGAGAGCAGATCATTTAAGCTCCAAGAACACGGCACTCAATGAGTACAGCTCCAGCTGCCACAAAATCCACATGCTGCGCCTAAACTGCCTGCTAGCCAGAGCCCCTGAAGTAAAGGCTCAGGCGATGTCCTTGCCTAGGCCAAAGGAATCCTGAACCTGCTCGCCAAAAGCACCCACTGCCTGACTTGATCCACGCCAGCTGCCACAACATCCCAGGGGCCTATGCCTGCCATAGAAAGAATGCCCCTGAAGCAAAGCTCAGGTCCTGTTCTTTACGCCCATGGCCCCAAAGAAATCTTGCAACTCTTGCTTGCCGCACAAGCGGAAACCTGTGGAAACTAGTTTCACAGCCAATGTAAACAAACATAAAAAGGTCACTCCCAGGATCATGCCGGAAAAGGCAACAGCGCTAAAGGCTGTGGGTGCCAAACTTAGACCACAGGTCGCTGCAAACACATTATGAAGAAGATCAGATATAAAGCAACTGAGATACCCTAAATCCAAGGGAACTGGTCAGGGGAATTCATAGCCAAAATGGAAGCAACGTGCAACTACCTGAGAGCTTCATATAATCCAGTCTGGTATGTCTACAAGAGATTCATGACCAGCTTTTTTTTTTTTCAAATTGCATTTCTTCCATTTCCACCTGAAATGAGGATACCCCAAGTTCAAACCAGTATTAAAGAGACCTTAGACTAATGCGGCATCCATGAAGGAGTAGTTCAGCAGTAAGGTATGTCAAGATATCCCTTTCAGGACCTAGCACACCTGCCCAGGTACAAACTGCAGTGTGAAAGGCTGTCGAGAATAGGCTAGACACGACCCTACACTGCTTGCATCCATACTAACCTTCTTTCCACATAATCTGCAACATTAATGATTTGGAAGATCTACTTGCGGCAGTTCGCCCACATCCATTTACTACTCTTGCGGAGATTTCATTGTCGTCGGCATCACCTCTGAGGGAGACACTTTGGTCCTTGCCCAACCGCTTCGAGGAAGGACCTTGAGTAGTCCTGACTTCTCCTAAAGCGTAGATGCCAGTTTTACTGAACAATGAACTCCCACCATTTCCAAATTACAAACGGATATCCTCCAATACAGACTATCAATAGGTCACCTGATTCACAGCTTGAATTATCTTCGGCACGGTCATGACTGACCTTACATGCGATAGCGACAACTTTTCAATAATTTGAAGAGCGCACGGTGCGATGAATGGTATTCCAGTCAAGGAGTGCAGAGGATAGGCGACTTGAACATGCGGATCTGCGAATCTTTTTAGATCCAACTGCCGAGCTTGCAAGACGATCTAGGCTGAAGGATCTTGACAGTGAGCCTTCAGAGATAGTTGTTAATCACTTCACATCATGCAATTCACCTCTGCAGGCCAGAAGCATCCATTCCCAAAAGTACGCCCGGGCATTACCATCGATTCTACAGTTCATTGGTCAGGCTACATAGTTACTGAGAATGCCAACACAAACAAGCTGTCAGAGCAGAAAAGCTGCATATAAGAGCAGTTGCACCCTACGCCCCCAGCATACTGTAACTCTATAGATCAATTACAAAAAGACCCGAGCCAGGCGGTCAGCTACCCTGCGAGGCTAGACGCGACGTCGTGGCAGACAGTATGTCTCACCATAATTAATCCAGCGGACCCCCTTAGCATGGCGTATGGGCACAAGGCCCTGCCGATAAGACGCATGCCGTAAGAGACTTCCATGTCAAACCTACTCTAGAAGATAATGGATGCGTGTAATCATCACAGACAAAAAGATGTTGCCAAATGAGCCTAAGCTAAATCCATAGGCAGTGATCTCCCTCGGCGAGCCATCACTGTACATCCTCGCTCGATTACCTACACTCTTTGGGCCATCCTGAAACAGAACAACACCCCATAGCTGTCGCTTTCAAGTCGCGATTAGCAGCAGAACTGCATATAACTGCCATTTTTGTATGCAAGGAGATGCCGACTCTGCCTTTGCCAGGTCTGCCGTAGACTGCCCCAGCGATGTGATAGATCATTCTGATACCAAATGATATCTCAATTACTATATAGCTCCCAGTAAGTTCCTGTCTAGACCTCATTCAATAGATCGATCTATAGGCGGAACGAGCGCCCACAAGTATGCCATCCACAGCGAGAGAAGACATAGACGATATTATCATTCCTACGTTACCTAAACCTGCGCAAGATGCTTCCACACACAGGAAAATTACAGACCAATTTCCCCTCACCAGCTCGCATCTGCAAGCTGCATGCAGAAAATGGATAAACTTCAGGTAGACATTGGCTAGCAACCCCCTAGAAAATTTGAGCATCGACACAGAGCACTGTGCAGCGATGGAAACTGCTATACAGAATTCCTGCGCGCCGCGACGTCACTAGATAGCAGTCTTCTTTGACCTTGAAAAGCGCCTACAATTTTTTTACTATTAGCCGAAGCATGGCATACTCATGATAGCCTGTATGACATTTGTTACTAAGAGGAGTCTATCATACCTACGTTCAATCACATAAGATTTTCCTTGTACCAGGAAGTTTAGTGGAGGATCGGCGTAGAACAGTTTCTACTAACCTGGCCAAGCATCCAGATGGAAGGCCCCCCAAATCCGGTCCCAAAGCTGGAGATGTCTCTAAGTGTGAATCTGTTTGTTCCATGCCCCTATAAATGACATACATAATACGGGCGTCCAAGGATGCGGTCCTCATGCTAAATACTGTATGTGATGACTATTACATCTATATCTGCCTCAGGAGGAAACTTACAGGATGTGCAAGGACACATAGCAGACTCGCCAATAAATGCAGACGTTGTACAGTGGGAAACACATCATGCACGGTTCAAATTTTCTCCAAACAAGACCATGCGCTAACATTTCAATCAAATGAGTTCCACCTTCCCTCTATTTAGCCACATAACCACTGCCAATATTGCTTCAAGAGGTGAAGTACTTGAGTCTAAATATTTTTTTTTAAGCCAAGAACTTACAGGGTTAGACCTACAACATCAAACAGTTACAAGAAGTGCAAGGCTACAAAAGGCTTAGATTTTGCCGACGTCAAGCTTCATTCACATATTAACCTTTTGGCGGTCGCCTCGACCGCACAACGCTTCTAAGCGCTTTACGAGCGCTTTATTAGTAAGTAAGAAACTTGATTATGGATGTGAAAGCTTATTCATCCTGCAACATACACACGATCTACAGTATGTGTCGACTTAGTTCATAATGAAGCTACTCAGAATCTGTACTGGGAAAAGCTTATCAGGTACTTCACCTGTGGAGTCCTGATATGCAGAGAATAAAGAAGAACACACCTACTAGCTTCCATTACACCGCGGACTACATGAACCTGATTTTTACTACACGGGACTACAAAGGCATTCGAGATCTCCTACCATCCAGATTGCCCGTTTTCAACCCCCTGAGGGCATAAGCGATCCCTCATGAGTCAGGAGCAGATGAGGAATCTTGTGGGATAGATCTAGATTTAAGTCCTCACTAAGATTCTAGGCGCTGTTGGGGGAAATATCCCCCAATTCTCCTAACTTAGGACTAATCAAGTCGAGCTGGATTTGCGTCGGAATTGGAAAGGCGCAGCAGATCTGAAGCCAGAAGTCAGACAGAGATCTATCTTCAGCCACACTTCTACAGCCTACCAAGGATCAGATGCCAATAATATATAGAATGCGTTCGAAATCCTCGATCTCACATCGCAGAGTTAGCATGCCATTCAATATATGCAGACAGCTTAGCATGACCTAGAGAATACTCCCTACGAACCATTCTGCTTGTAATATATTTGCTGACTCTCTAGCTGCTGCAAGCAATCAGAGTTTTAAACTCATCACATCCAGTAGTGCAGGGAGCGTTCAAGATGGCTTAGCCATTGATGTCAAACGTAAAAAATGAATAACTCTATGTAGGGATGCCCTAGCCACGTTGAATTGGTTTAGAGTATCAGTGGGAATGAGCTGCGAGCTGATCAGAAGCCAAGGCCAGCTGCAACTCAGCCTTGTAATGCTCGTTTTCCTCTCCCACACACCGACCTGAAACCCAGTATAAAGAGTTGTCTTCGTGATAGATGGAGGGAACAATGGAGGCATACCTCTAGAAACAAACTGAGAGAGATTAGAGATGATCTTGCAGTTGGGTGACCAGCATCCATCCCAACCGAAAAGTAGAAGTTGTATTAACAAGACTAAGAATCGGGCACACGAGACTGACTCATGGACCGATGATGGCTAAAAGTCAAGCACTTTGTGAGGGATGCCAAGAGCCATTAACGGTTGCACATGTAGTGAAAAGATGTGCAACATTCCCTGACCAAAGACGTATGTACTTGTCTCCCCCATATACACTGAAAAATGTATTGGGGGAGGATTGTGACATAGAAGGTCTTATTAGTTTCCTTAGGGAGACTAATATTTTCAATAAAATTTAATTATGCATAATATTTATGCAATAACTTTATATACTTAGAGCATAATATTTATGCTTTGATTTTTAATATATTTATTGTTATTTGTAAGATATTTATTGATAGATTTTTAAAGTTTTAAATATTCTAATATTTCTATCTAACAAGGTGTTCGCCGCTAATGACCCTAGCTGTTGATGCGGCAGACAATTTTAAATAATCAATCAATCATCTTGCTTCCCAACCTTTTTACATTGCTATTTCCTATCCTCATTAAGTGACTCTCTTAGGCCGAAAGTCTTCAAGGGTAAAGTAACATTTAAATCTTACATTCTAAACATAAGCTGAAAGCATTTTTACAAGGATATGTTATTATTATACTTACTCACTTTGGTTCGATGTGTCTCCACAGTTGATAACTGAAAAATAGCTTTTTATTAGAAGTAACCTCGATGAGGGTCTTTTCCCCATCTAATATGGAAGAGGCCTTGGCATTCCTAAGATATTTAAAAAGTCAAGCATATCAAAATGCAATATATCTCAAATTGTTAGAATCTTACATTTGTGGATATTCCATGTAAAACAAGCACATCCCCTTGGCGTATGGTGATTTTAAAATGAAGGACCTTATTTATTTATGAACTTATGTGAATGTAATTAAGTTTCTCTCAGTATCAATATTCTCTATCATTATTTTCTTTCCTGTTATTGAAATACTGGAGCAAAGTGAGGACACGGGCTCATCTATATGACCACGTGCGCAAGTGCCACTAGTGCTCCTGAATCGTAATCACCAGGTAAGTCCATTAAATGAGTGCCAGGTAAGTAAGTCAAATAAGCGCCAGGTAGGTAAGGCAAATGAGCACCAGGTAAGTGAGTGCCAGGTGAGTAAAGCAAATGAGGGTCAGGTAAGTAAAGCAAATGAACACCAGGTAAGAAAAGCAAATGAACACCAGGTAAGTAAAGCAAGTGAGTGTCAGATAAGTTAAGGAAGCCCAGGTAAGTAGGAAAGAACGTAATTAAATGAGTAAATCAGTAAACAGAGTGATGCAAGATCAGTGAGTACCAAGGAAGAACAGTAAGCAAAGGTAGATGCCAATCAAGTAAAGTGAATGCCAGGAATCAAGCGTCCAGTAAAAAGAAGAGTATTAGATACGTAAAATTGAGCACCGGGTGAGTTTAGCAAATGGCGT
>NC_051394.1:38835899-38842354 GCF_015228065.2 Penaeus monodon
CACTTATTGGTTTCCTCTCCAGTAATTGGTTGTAGTCCATGTTTCTGATCCATGGGTCATAACTGACAGGACGCATTGGTTAAAGATTTTTCTTTTTAAACATAATGACAAGGAGCCTCTTAGTATGCTACTATGTCTGCCGAAGGCGCTCCAGCCTAGACTGATGTGTTGTTTAATTTCCTCTTTGCTAGATGTGTTTGTCTGTTTGTATATACTTGCCCACTGCCTCTAGCGCTCCGACTTGTACATGTATCTATTCGAAATGAACTCTTGTGTTGAACATGATCTTAGTCTCTTTCTTGTTCATACTATGTCTGATTTTCAGACTTTCTCTATTCATTTCATTTATTAGTTGCTGCATATCATTTGCAGAGTGACTGAAGAGAACAATATCATCTGCAAATCTTAGATTGTTTAGGTATTCGTCTCCTAATTTGATACATTTCCGTTTCATTCTAGCTTCTTGAATATTCCTCAAGGCAAGCTGTAACAGTTTGTGAGATGATTCACCGTCTAAACATTTCTAATTGGTATTTTGTCAGTTTCCATGTCGAGCTTGATGGTTGCTGTCCCATCTTCGTATATATCTTCCAATATTTTACAATATACCTCCTCTACTCCTGTCTTCGGATAGCTTCTAGTACTGCTAGTATATGCACAGAGTCAAATGCTGTTCATATCGATGAATGCCATACACAGGAATCCCTATATCATTTCTTTTTCTTAATGGGTGAGCGTGTGGATGTGGTTGTTGTTGAGAATCCACTGTGGAAGGAGGTATTGGTCGGTAGAATTTAGATTCTTTCTGTCCCCTTTTTGGGTATCAAAATATTTTTTCCAGGCTTCGGAGTTTTACGTTGATAAAGCATTGTAAACAGATTGCTAGTTTCACTGATGCAATTTCTCTGCATTTTTAAGGTCTATACTATTCCATCTTCCTGGTGTTTTTGCTCTCTTCATACTTTAGGCGACCTTTCTATTTCTTCTGTTGTGATGCTAAGTACATCTCTAGTTACCGTATTCGCTTCTATCCATTCTATCTATTGAGTTTTCTAGATCTTCAAGTTAGCTAAATTTGGCTGCGGTTTTCGTATTGCTACGCCAGTGGGTCTTTGTCTCTGTGTGAAACATGTGTTAACATGAAAAGGATGACCTGGGCATGTGTTAACATGAAAGGATCTTGGGCAAACATGTCGCAACTGGCTGTGAGAGGAGGAGCAGAGGAACAAGCCGAAGAGACGGAGTTGGGTGCTGCTCCTGTGAAGACCTCGTGTGTGCTTTTAGTGACCTGATAAACTTTGTGTTGCCCTGTTATAAGCTGTATCGTGCAGTGTGTCCCCCCTGTATTGTGCCTATAGAAAAGTGTACAGGTAAATGACTTGTGTAAATAAGGAAAGACTGTCATTTTGTGTTTATTTCGTGCCCTGCCTCGCCACTTGGCGTTTCCTCTCGTGGTGTTCTGGGACGCTGTGGTGCTCGGTGCCTCTTGGAGCTGTTCAGTGTTCACGACCCTGTGGATAGCACGCCGTCTGCCTAGCCTGCCTTGTGTTGGTAGCAGAGAGACGAGGCGGCCGGCGTAACAAATGGTGTCAGGAGTGGGATTTGTGATATTTGATCAGTGACGCGCCGATTTATCATGTCGTCCAAAGATGGCGGCAGCCATGAGAGAGAGGAGGCTATAACTGAGGCAGGCACGAGTGAGGTGAAGCCGAGCCAGATGGACCTGATCACTGCCATGCTGGCCGGTATGAGGGAGGAAATGGCACAAAGGGCAGAAGAGCAGGCACAGAGGGCACACGAGCAGGCGCACCATCTCGTCGAGATGCAGGCAAGGAAGGCAGAGGAACAGTTCTGCCGACTTGTTGAGGTGCTACAGAGCAATCTTGCATCTGTGATGATGGAAACTCAGCAGTACACCGACAGCCTGCAACAGCGTGAAGAGTGAACTGATGGAGGAGGTGCAGACTCTGAAAGGCGAGGTTCAGGGCCTGAGGGAGGAAGTGAAGGAGGAAAGGCAGCGTCACGAGGTAGTAACGTTGCAAGCAGAGAAGGCAGACGTGGTTCTGGCAACAGATGCCAGAGTGTCAGATTTACTGGGGTCTGCCTGGGGTCTGTGGCAGGAAACCCCCGGGCCTCGCAGCGTCGTGTCGGAGCCAGTGGTCGCTGCAGAAGGCTGGGGACCCATCGGAACCGCTCCCTTGGGTATAGGTGGCGACAAACTCGGACCCGGTCAACCCGCCTCGTTGCCTCCCTCACCCCCTTCCTCCCCCCCGGGCGTGTTAGTTCACGGCACGCGTTCTCCACCCCGCAGCCCCTCGGCCTCCAGACATTCTGTGAAGCGTAAGCCAGCTGAGTACGACGGGAAGGTAGCCTGGGAGGCATATGTCGCCCAATTTGAAATGCTGGCATCTGCCCAGGGCTGGAGCCAGGAAGAGAAGGCCCTGCAGCTGGTAATAGCGCTAAGGGGCCCCGCGGTGGAAGTGTTGGGGCATCTGCCGCCATCCCAACATGCCTCTTACATCAGCGTGGCGGAGGCTTTGAAACGCCGTTTCGTGCACCACCACCAGGCCGAGGTATATCGGGCCCACTTGAAGAAGCGGACTCGTGAGCGTGGCGAGACACTGTCCCAGCTGGCGCAGGATGTGGAGGCGCTGGTAAGGAAGTCGTACCCTGCGGCTGCGGAAGAGATGATCGTGGTCCTGGCCCGCGATTTCTTTGTTGACGCTTTGCAGGACCAGCAGCTGCAAATCTACATCAAGCAGGCACACCCTGAGGACCTGCAGGTGGCGCTGGCGAGGGCCTTGGAGTTCGAGGCCTTCCTGAAGGCAACCAGTGGCCTAGGGCCAGCTGCTCATCCCCGCCGTGACCTCCGGGGCCGGAAGGCTAAAGTGGAGAAGGTAGCATTGAGGAAGGTGAGCCCGAGCACTTTCCAAGGCTTGTGTTGGGGCTGCGGAGAGATAGGGCACAGACGTAGTCAGTGTCAGAGGGAACGGAGAACACGTCCTCTCAACCGGACGGATTCTGATGCCTTCCAGAAAAGTGCTGCAAGGACTGTGGCAGGTATGGTCACCATCTGAGTGCATGTCCTAAGGCTAAGGAAGTGGTACAGGCGGAAAAAATCGGACAGGCTGGAGAAGGAGGCCGAAACCCAGCCGTCCTCGGTTCCCGGCCCCGACTTGGGTAAGCTGCCATCGAACCAGCACGATGCAGGTGGAGGGCTCAATAGATGGAACCATGCCGCCTGACAGTGGACACTGGGGCTGAGAAGACCCAAGTGCGGCCTGATATGTTGGCCACTATGCAACTTCCAGACACACCACAGAGACTGTTTTGTGTCACGGGCATTGTGTGCAGCTCAAGGGGCCAGTGGAGGCTCGTATTGGTGTGGGCAGCACGGTGCAGGGCTGCCGGTGTATGTGGCCGATCTGGACGAGCACTGCTTGCTGGGCCTTGACTACCTGACGCAGAGTAAGGCGTGTGTCGACCTGGATGGAAGCTGGTGAGGGTGCACGGTGAAGATGTGCCCTTGCTTCCAGAGGTTGGCTGTGCAGAGGTAGTTACGGCTGAGCGACTGCACCTTGCCCCAGGACAGAGTCTAGAATCCGGTGTTCGACTGTCAAGAGTGATGCGTGGAGTAGAGGGCCTCGTGGAGCCATTCAAAACCTGCAGCTGGCTGATGGCGTAGCGGTTGGCGGAGCCTTGTTGGACCAGGGAGGGTTAGTTACAGTGTTGGTAGCTAACTTCTCCGATAAGGCCCAGAAGGGGCCAGCTGGTGCAAAGCTGGGCACTTGTGAGGAAGTGGAGCATCCAGAAGAGTCGTCGGGAGCAAGGAGTTGGTTGGTGTGGGGCCGTTGCCTGACTTTCTCGAGGACTTGGCGCACCGGCTGTGGCGTTACCATGGGCCAGGAAGCTACTCCTGGGGCCATGGTGAAAAAGATGACGTTAGCTGACCGAGATGAGGACGAGCATTTGGACGGTGAGGGCGATGCAACAGACGTCAGTGGTGACCATGAGCCAGGTCTTGGGGAAGAAGATACCCCCTGGGTGCCACTGCCAATCTACCGCCGCCCACTCCTCCTCCAGAGCGACCCCAGGGAGAGCGAAGAAAGCCACGCTGGATGAAAGATTTTTGTGTTTCTGAGAACTGATTTACAATTACGGTTACTTTTGTTTGAAAGAATTTTGTTTGTTCCTGAGGACTAATTTTATTAAAATTTTCTGTAGTTTGTTTCAGGTTTAGATATGTCAGAGCAGACAGGTCGTCTGCTTGATAGGGGGGGATAGTGCTACGCCAGTGGGTCTTTGTCTCTGTGCGAAACATGTGTTAACATGAAAAGGATGACCTGGGCATGTGTTAACATGAAAGGATCTTGGGCAAACATGTCGCAACTGGCTGTGAGCGGAGGAGCAGAGGAACAAGCCGAGGAGACGGAGTTGGGTGCTGCTCCTGTGAAGACCCGTGTGTGCCTTTAGTGACCTGATAACTTTGTGTTGCCCTATTATAAGCTGTATCGTGCAGTGTGACATGCTGGTGTCCCCCCCGTATTGTGCCTATAGAAAAGTGTACGGGTAAATAACTTGTGTAAATAAAGGAAGACATTTTGTGTTTATTTCGTGCCCTGCCTCGCCACTTGGCGTTTCCTCTCGTGGTGTTCTGGGACGCTGTGGTGCTCGGTGCCTCTTGGAGCTGTTCAGTGTTCCACGACCCTGTGGATAGCACGCCGTCTGCCTAGCCTGCCTTGTGTTGGTAGCAGAGAGACGAGGCGGCCAGCGTAACAGTATCAATTTAATCCTTTCTGAGGTGTAGTTTATTTTGGCCTTTGACCATTCTATGGTCGCTGCCAACATTTACTTTATTAATAACTTCTACATTTTTTACCATATTGCGCCTATTTGAAATTATGAAGTCAATTTCGTTTTTAATGTCAGATGGCGAATTTTTTTCGAATAATGTATTCATAATATCAAGTGATCGAGCCTCAACTCTCTTGCAGGCTAAATGAACACGTTCAAAGAAGATCTCTATTTCTTCATCACTGTAGCTGCAGGTTGGAGCATAGACTTGAACAGTCTTTAAGTTGTATCTATTGTTTAGTTTTATTGTTACTGAAGCCACCCTTTTGCTTACACTATAGAATTCCACGATATTCTTTTCTAAACGTTTGTGAACTAAGAAACCTACCCCTATTTCCTGCTTGCTACCCTGGGGTTTACCTCTCCAATAGAGCACGTGTCCACCATTTAGTATCTTCTGTTCTTCGCCTAGTCTTCTAACCTCACAGAGTCCTACAATATCTCATTTAATGAAAGAGAGTCCCTCAAGTAGTGCTAGTAAGTCGGATTCAGTTCTCATTGTCCTTATATTACATGTGCAAAGGTTCATCAACATGGGGCAGCCTGTTTTCAACTGGGGATTCTTAGCACCCTCTGCTCCGGAATGATCGCCGCCGTAACCAGGGGCTCCTTCGTCTCCTGTGAATGAAGGCCATTGCTTTGTTTGTGCAGTCATGTTTTTTGATTGAGAAGTAGACAGCCGAGTTACCCCCCACCTACTGGCTTAGGTGTATCTTGGTGGAAGGGGGAGTAGTTTATCCGGAATGTCAGGGTTGGCCCTGTCTAGTGTGGACAGATACAGCCTGCTCACTAAGCCAGGGTATACTCCCGTGAGCATGGGCTTGACTATCAGAAGTGTATGTATGTGTGATTATATTTTATACACTGATTTTATTTATGCATATGTACGTCCAGTGCAGACACAGTTCTTCACCTGCAAATGCCCCGCAGCTGTTTTTTCACGTGTGGGAAAAGTGGAAGTCAAGAGAGTGCCAGATCTATCACCTTTTTTAATTGGTATTTTGTCGGTTTCCGTGTGGAGCTTGATGATTTCTGTTACATCATCGTATACATCTTCCAATATTTTACAATATACCTCCTCTACTCCCTCTCTTCGAATAGCTTCTAGTACTGCTGGTACTTGTACAGAGTCAAATGCCTTTTCGTAATCGATGAATGCCATACACAGGGGTTTCCAATATTCGTTTATCTTTTCTCTTATTTGGGTGAGCGCGTGAATGTGGTCTGTTCTTGAGAATCTGTTGCGGAAGCCTGCCTGTTCTCGAGGCTGGTTAGAATCCAGACTGTCAGAGATGCGAGTTGTGATGACTTTTGTGAATAGTTTGTAAATAACTGAAAGGAGGCTTATTGGTCGGTAGTTTTTTTGTTTTGTTTTTTAGATCCTTTCTGTCCTTTTTTTATGTATCAAAATAATTGTTGCATTTTCCTGGCTTTTCGGCCTGCTCACTACGCCAGTGTATACTCCGTGAGCATGGGCAATGATTTGAAGCCACAGGACATCACTTTCTTCATGGCCATCATGCATTAGTATGTATTCGCATTTCTGCAAGAGAAGAACACATGGTCACTTTCCTCGCGTTTCTCCAAGCAGAGCTGAAGAG
>NC_051394.1:38842454-38847873 GCF_015228065.2 Penaeus monodon
TAAAATTAAATAAGCTTTAAATTCTTCAAACATAAGCTGAAAGCATTTTTCAAGGATATGTTATTATTATACTACTCACTTTGGTTGAGTGTCTCACATTGATAACTGAAAATAGCTTTTATTAGAAGTAACTCGATGAGGGTCTTTCCCAAACTAATATGGAAGAGCTTGGTTTCCTAGATATTAAAAAGTCAAGATATCAAAATGCATAATCTAAAATGTTAGATCTACATTTGTGGATATCCATGTAAAACAGCAATCCCCTTGGCGTATGGTGATTTTAAAATAAAGGGACCTTATTTATTTATGAACTTATGTGAATGTAATTAAGTTTCTCCGATCAATTTTCTCTATCATATTTTCTTCGTTATTGAAATATTTGGAGCAAAGTGAGGACACGGGCTATCTATATGACACGTGCGCAAGTGCCACTAGGCTCTGAATCCGAATCACCAGGTAGTCATTAAAGAGGCAAGTAAGTAGTAAAAAGCGCCAGGTAGGAAAGGCAAATGAGCCCCAGGTAAGTGGGCAGGTGAGTAAAGCAAATGAGCGCCAGGTGAGTAAGAAATGAGCGGCCAGGTGAGAAAAGGGCAAATGAGCGCAAGTAAGTAAAGTAAATAAGCGCCAGGTAAGTAAAGAAATGAGTGCCAGGTAAGTAGAATGAGGGTCAGGTAAGTAAGCAAATGAACGCCAGTAAATAAAGCAAATGAGCGCAGGTGAGTAAAGCATATGAGTACCAGGTGAATTAAAGCAAATGAGGGTCGGTAAGTAAAGAAAAATGAACACCAGGTAAGAAAAAGCAAATGAACACCGGGTAAGTAAAGCAAGTGGGTCAGAAAGTTAAGGAAGCCCAGGTAAGTGGGAAAGAACGTAATTAAATGATTTAAATCAGTAAACAGAGTGATGCAAGATCAGTGAGTACCAAGGAAGAACAGTAGCAAAGGTAGATGCCAATAAAGTAAAAGTGAATTTCCAGGAATCAAGCGTCCAGTAAAAAAAAGAGTATTAGATACGTAAAAAATTTAGCACCGGGTGAGTTTAGCAAATGGCGTGAGTGCCAATCAAGTCCTTTAGTTTGGTGTGGAAGTGTCGTGATAAAACATAACTGCAAGGTAGATCAAGAGCCATATAATAAACAAAGTAAGTGCATGCAAATATTTAAAACATTTGATTAAATTTAAATGAGCGCAGTTACATTGGGTAAATGAATGCCAGGTAAATGTATACAGATATGGAAACACCTGGTAATAAAGCAAATGGGCCAAGTAAATAGGTAAGTGAATGTCAGGGAAAGGGGAGTGCTAAATATATAAGGAAGTAAGTGAGGCATGTATGTGTGCATGGTTTTGAGTGTGTGAAAGCAAGTATGCAGAGTGAGCTGCTTATAGTCCAAGTGTGTACCAGACTGGTGAAATAAATGAGTTTATTAATGTATGATATCGGGCCAAGAGTGTAAAAAGGGTTTTAAATCGCTGATCTATAAGCAAATTCACGGGGTTTCGTGAGCGTAAAATACTGTAGTACCCGAAAGGGGTCACCATTCCTGATGTTCGTATGCTTTGTAGACACATGAGGTAAGGTGTAAGACGCCTGCACGCAGGAACCTATCAAACCGTAATGAAATGTCAGAATACTTATATGCATATAATGTGTCTATGTTTGTCCGTATATGCGTCTGAGTGTCCGTCTGAAAAATATTTATATACTATAAATGTGAATACATATATAGTATATATATATAATATATATATATAATAATATATATATATATTATATATATATATATATATATATCGTGTATCTACAAAATTTGTATTTATTTCCATACATGTATATATACAAATGTACTAATAAATTTATAAATTCAAGTGTGTATATGCATACTGTATGTATGTTTGTTTATTACATATACATGCGTATTTTAATTACATTATATATCCCATATACTATATACATATAAACGTATATATAAATACACTATATAAATTGTGCATAAAACATATGCATTTGTGTGTGTATGTAATGTATATGTGTATATATATGTATATATCCCTATATGTATTTATGAATTATATGGATATACATATAGAAATACATACTACAAATATATACACTCATACCACACACTACACACAAAGATATAATATATATATATAATGTATATATATATATATATATATATATATATATTTTAATATATATATATAGTATAATATATCTATTTACATATGTGCAAACATATAATATATATATAAAATATATATATATAATATTTTATATTATACTATATAATATAATAATATATATATATATATGTGTGTGTGTGGTGTGTGTTTGTGTGTGTGTTGTGTCTTTTGTTTTTTTTATGTATGTATACACAAAACACAATATGTAATATATGTATGTATATGTATGTATATATATATGTATATATATTTTATATATATGTATAATTTTAGTATATATATATTATATATAATATATATATATTTTAAAAATATATAATATTATATAATATGTATTTATATATATAAATATATATATATAATATATATATTTGTATATATAAAATATATATTTTATATACTATATATTCATATATATGAATGTGTGTCTCTGTGTATGTATGTATGTGTGTGTATATATGATATATTATAATATATTAATATATATATATATATATATATAAATATTATATTTTATATATTATAATATATATATATATATATATAAGTAATATATATATAATTGGATATATATATATATATATATATATATTTTATAAATATATTTTAAATATTTAATAACAATGAATGTGTGTTTGTGTGTTGTTGGGGTGGTTTATAATATATATATATATATATATATATATATATTATTATATATATGTGTGTGTGTGTGGTGTGTGTGTGTGTGTGTGTGTGTTTGTTGTTATTTTTTTTTTTATTTATTGTTATTTAATTACATAATATTTTGTTTTTAAAGGGGGGTTTAAATTGTGTTTTGGTGTGTGTGGTGTTTTAATTTTTAAATTATAAATAAATTATATATATATATATTTTTTTTATATTATTTTATTATATTATAATATGTGGGGGTGTTGTGTGTGTGGGGTGTGTGTGTGTGTGTGTGTTGTATATATATAATATTATATTATATAAAATATTATAAAAATATATTATATAAATATATATTTTTTGGTTTTTTTTTTTTGGGGTGTGTGTGTGTGTGGTGTGTGGTGGCTGTGTGGGCACGAGGGGTGGATTTAAAGGGGGAAATGAAGTGCCTTGGTTTGGCTTTTTTTGCTACAATGTGGGTGGATGCAAGCGGCCCCTGCCGAGGTAGGGAGAATGCCCCCTTTTTTATTCAGCGGCTACTTTTGGGGCGCTTGTTTCCCGCGGCGGGATGCAGGTTTAAACCCGTGACAGGGGGGTGAGCCGGGGCTTGCTCGGGGGCTGTAGGTCCCCTAGGGGGGCCTTGGTGAACCAGCTCGGAGGGGAAGATGCAAAGGGATGTTTCCCTTGATAAGGGTCTCAGGAGGCCGACAGGAAGGCGCGTTTTGTTCACCAGGGACAGATTGTGGGACCCCCTTCCCGGATGTTTTTTATAGCGTGTGGTGTGTAAAAAAAAAAAAAAAAAAAAAAAAAAAAAAAAAAAAAAAAAAAAATTATATAATTATAATTTTTATAATATATTATATATATATAAAAAATTTATATATCTATATTTTATAAAAATATATTTTTGTATATATGTTATATATAAATTTTTATATTTAATAATTTTAATTTTTATATATTTTTTTGCATTAAAATTTTAAAAATACACATCAACACACATCCCCATATACATATATGAATATAATGTTATGTGTTTGTGTGTTATTATGAAATCTGTATATAGCATGGTTTTTTTCCATATACAAAAAAAAAATATTTTCGGGATTTTGACCCCACCCAGGGTTTTGGGTTTTAAGAAACCCTCCCAATTTTTTACTTAAGACTTGATTATTAACTAGCTTGCTGTTGCAAAGGGGGTGGGGGGTGGTTTGATTTTTTGCCAAAGGGAAATTTCTATTTCTGTTGGTCAACAAAAACCCAGGCTAAATTAAAAATTATTTTTAATATGGCAAATAATATCTTTTCCAAATAAAAAAAATTTACAAATTAAAATATATATATTATTATATTTTATTATATTATATAAAAAATTATATAATATATATATATATTAAAATAATATTGGTTTTTTTTTCCCCTCAAAGAAAATAAAAAATGACAAATTATAACATTTTAGGAAATTTTAAAATTTATAAAATAAGTACACACACACATTAATAATATAATATAATATTATATATATATAATATATATATAAAAAATTTATTATATATATAAAATTTTTAAAAAATTTAATAGTTTTATAATATATTGTAAATGTATTTTTTTTTATATTATATATAAAATTTTTTATATATATTTATATATGTAAAAATTATATATAAAATTTTTGTTATATGTATATATTCATAGTATAGGTGTGGTTTTTGGCTACGTGTATAATAATAAATGTAGAAATATATGCGCACAATACATATACATGTATATTATACATATATATGCGGTATATTAAAAATTGTGTATATGTACAATTTTGGTGTGTGTGTTCTTGTGGTGGTTGGGGTCTGGGGGTGTGTGTGTGTTTTGTATTGTGTGTTGTGTGTGTTGTGTGTTATATATTAGTCACTCTGCACACCCACCACACCACACAGATATTTTAAAATATATATATTAAAAATATATATAATATATTAATTTTTATATTTTTATTAATTTTTTTAAAATAAATATTTTTATATACATTACATTATGTGTATTGTGTGGTGTGATATCGTGGGTATTATGTGTATAATATAAAATATATTTTATTATATATTATATATATATTAATATAATATTTATATATATATATATATAATTTTCTATATTTATATTATATATATATATATATATATTCTATATTTTTATTTATATTTTGTTTTTTTTTTTTTTTTTTTTTTATATTATAAATAATATATAATATGCTTTATATATTATAAATTTATTTTATATTTATATATATTTAAATTTTTTTTTTTTTTTTTTTTTTCTTCCGTGTGGTGTTTGTGTTGTGGTTTTGTGTGATATAAAACAAAATATTTCAAATTTTTTCGGGTTTGATTATAAATTGTATAAAATATATTTTATAATATTATTTTTTTTAAAATTTTTAAATTTTTTAATTTTTTAAAAAATTTTTTTTTTTTTAAAAAAAAAAATTTAAAAAATTTCCTCCGGATTGGGTTTTGAAAAGAAAACCGAAAGCCCAAAAACCCAAAAGGGGAAAAAATTTTTCCCGGGCGGGCGGGGCCGTTTCCAAC
>NC_051394.1:38847973-38854932 GCF_015228065.2 Penaeus monodon
TTTTTTTTTTTTTTCATTATTCCAGCAATTTCCACCTGCCACATTTTTTGACAGAGAAAGCGTACATTCTGCTTACATCGTTTGGGCAGATGATTATCCCAAACTTCTCAGAAGCTATAAGTCATCAATTCCAATGATCCAGATTAATGCCTTGTTTCATCGTATTTTGTGGTTGCTGATGTTGTGATGCTTAAAACTTTCTGCTCTCTTGATAAGGTGACAGTACAAAATTGCACGATATAAATTTCTGTTCCCAAAACATTGATACATTTATACTTGTAGATTATTTAGATTCAATTACATTTTGTACGACTGTGAGAGTTAGGGGATTCATTGCAGCTATTATGTTACAAGCGTACACTGGACTAAATGGTTGCAGTTGTCTCTCAGTTCAAAGTAACGAGGGAACAACTTATCATGACTGTCACTTGGCATTTCCTCTGTCGTCCGTGTGCGCGCAGTGGAAACACACAATTGAGCAAACATTCTCTTTAAATTGTATGTCGATATCTACTTGTGTTTCTTTCTAATCTGCATACATATTTCACACACACACACACAAACACACACACACACACACACACACACACACACACACACACACACACACACACATATATATATATACATATATATATATATATATATATAGAATATATATATATATATATATATATATATATATATATATATATATGTGTGTGTGTGTGTGTGTGTGTGTGTGTGTGTGTGTGTGTGTGTGTGTGTGTTTGTGTGTGTGTGTGTGAAATATGTATGAAGATTAGAAAGAAACACAATTAGATATCGACATACAATATAAAGAGAATGTTTGCTCAATAGTGTGTTTTTCCACTGCGCGCACACGGACGACAGAGGAAATGCCAAGTGACAGTCATGATAAGTTGTTCCCTCGTTACTTTGAACTGAGAGACAACTGCAACCATTTAGTCCAGTGTACGCTTGTAACATAATAGCTGCAATGAATCCCCTAACTCTCACAGTCGTACAAAATGTAATTGAATCTAAATAATCTACAAGTATAAATGTATCAATGTTTTGGGAACAGAAATTTATATCGTGCAATTTTGTACTGTCACCTTATCAAGAGAGCAGAAAGTTTTAAGCATCACAACATCAGCAACCACAAAATACGATGAAACAAGGCATTAATCTGGATCATTGGAATTGATGACTTATAGCTTCTGAGAAGTTTGGGATAATCATCTGCCCAAACGATGTAAGCAGAATGTACGCTTTCTCTGTCAAAAAATGTGGCAGTGGAATTCTCGGAATAATTGCCCAATTGGGATATATATATATATATATATATATATATATATATATATATATATATATATATATACATATATATATATATATATATATATATATATATATATAATTTATTTATTTGAATTAATAACTTATTTGAGATATATTCTGCACTGAGTATTGTCATTACTTATTAGAGAAACATTTACGCTTTTATGTTTTATCTTTCTTAATACTATATTTATGAAATAGTGGCAAATTGATGCCTCTCTGCAAAACTGCCGACGTAAGTGACCAATGAAGAGAATATAATGTCCATTAACACTTGTGAAACCGCCAGGCAAGAACAAGTGCACTGAACACCTGCTTACTTTTTCCACGGAAAGCGTTTGCGCAATCTACAGTAACTACAGGCCATAAGAGTTGATACGGCTATGCCACGACTTTTTAAGGAAAGCAGTCGATCTGTATATCACCAGCTCACTTTTGAAACAAAAGGCATACCTCAAATATAGCGTAAGCACCAGATGCAAACATCAAAGCTAAAACACTTTATTATGGGATATAATCCTCAAACAATAAATTGTTATTTGATAGATTGATAAAATGTGAGTATAAGATTGGATCTTTTCAGGTCATCACATTTATAGAACAGCACGTCTAGCAAAGACCAATAAAAAAATGACTGCCCATTAAATTTCTTAGCACTTGGAACTTTAATAAACCAAATTGGGGATATATACAATAGTTTCTCCAAGAATTACAATATTCAAGGAAAATACAGTCGCGTCATTTCGTTCATAGAAAACGTTAATCGTACAGGGGTAACGTTTTCAGTACGCTTGAGTTCTCAAGTATTATGATCAAGGGTCTACAAATTGTTCGATATCGACTCCTGGGAGTCGATAAGCGGCTGAAAGTCAAAAAGAGTTCGATAAAGGCCAGGGGCTTTTATAGTTTGGGGGTCGCAAGTTGACATTCGCATAAGAAATAAAAAAAAACATGAAATATAACATGCTGATACACATTTTAAATCTATATATGATTAGGTTTTATCGTTTGCTTACTTCATGTTCTGTTTAGTGGAAAATAAAGATAATAATGCAGTTACAATGACTTATCATTATCTGGAATCACAAGATAGTTGACCTTTATAATGATAATAACTGTTTCCACATGGATGCATTTACTACTTATTTCAATTAATTGATAAACGTTACTACATTGTTTGCTTAGCATTGTAGTCTTGTAACATTTTAATACATTCTAGCTTAGCCTCAGCTTTATTTTGGTATACATTTCCCTCGTTAATGTATATGGAGAAACTACACATCTAATTAATTTCTTTATATTTTGTACGTGCATGGGGGCCATGAGAGATCAAGGATTCCATAGGAGTGTCATAGTATAGAGGTTTTAGATCAAGATGGTAGAATTATAAGGGCAATAAATTCGTATAATGTGCAGTCTGGTTGCTCTTTTTAACTCTCTCTCTCTCTCTCTCCACACCCTCACACGCACACGCACACGCACACACGAACGCACGCACACACACACACACACACACACCACACAACACACACACACACACACACACACACACACACACACACACACACACACATACATACATATATATATATATATATATATATATATATATATATATATATATATATATACATACATATATATACATGATGCATACATAGAAATAAGTATATCGATATATCTATCATATATATCTATATCTATATCTATCTATCTATCGAGATATATATATATATATATATATATATATATATATATATATATATATATATATATATATTGTGTGTGTGTGTGTGTGTGTGTGTGTGTGTGTGTGTGTGTGTGTGTGTGTGTGTGTGTGTGTGTGTTTATTAATACCTATATTCATATGAAGATGACGATGATCGGGACAGTCAGTCTCGAGAGACTATGGTGTTGTGCACACAGATTAGAAATACACCGCTTCCGATGACTATAGAGTCCCACGCGTGAAAACGCGATTGCAGCGAGTGCATGGAATGGTGTTTGAGGATGACTCGCCCTACGTCGATCCCTTCTTTTCTCGACTGCTTTGTTGCGAACAGCTTCGCCATGTTGATCGCCCTCATTGTGTCTCTAGAATGCACGGTCATACGCTAACAGGTTCCAACTTTCGAAATTCTACCGTCGAACATGCGATGAACGTGGCTGAGCCAGCGCAAGGGAGCTGCGTGCGGCGGAGAATCTCTTTGTTAGTAACCTTGTCTTGCCAACGAATGTTTAAAATACGTCTAAAGCAGCGCATTTGGTACACATTACATGTATCTGGTGTAAGCATGGCCCCGAAGATCCTGCGGTTGATTTCGCAAGATTCATTTCATTTGACGCGGTGGAGCCTAGGTTTGTGAAGTTGGATTCAGCCTTAAGCTGGTAATTGTTAATAGTAAGTGAAGCTGTACCTGCAGCACCTTGGCGCATAACATTTGTCTTCGTCAGGTTAACAATATGGTTGAAGTCATTGCAGCCTTTGGCAAACGAATCCAACATGTGTTGCAATTGTTGTTGTGATTGCGTAACAAGTGCAGCATCGTCAGGAAACATGTCTCTTACGTTGATGTGCCTCACCTTGGTTCTCGCTTTTAGACGAGAGAGGTTGAATAGGCCATCAGTTTTTCTCGTGTTTTTTTCTGTGGTCATTTTTTGTTTATTATTGTGTAAGATGCTTGTGATGTAAGTTTTATTGTTGATATTTCAAAAGAAGTATTTCCACTAAATACCTTCTACACTGCGTCCTCCTCCTCTTCATCATTATCATCTACATTTTCATACCATTCATCAGGACCTAAAACTGAGCCTATGTTTCCAATAGGCGCAAAATAGATAGATTGAGAGAGAGAGAGAGAGAGAGAGAGAGAGAGAGAGAGAGAGAGAGAGAGAGAGAGAGAGAGAGAGAGAGAGAGAGAGAGAGAGAGAGAGTACAAAAGGGGTAATTTCATGTATTCATGAATTATGCTAGTGGCAAATTCGGACCTGCGATACCTGGAACGAGAGCCCTTAAGGGAAAGGAGAAGATAATTGAGAGTGTAAGAGTGACGCTCGACACCGGAGCTTCCCACATCCCCGGAACGGCAGGCATCCTGCAACCCGCTTGCTTTTCCGCTCTGAAAAGCCACTTTTCAGTGTACCAGCCGCCACTTGTCGTGTCTCCCGCATCTTTGATATACTTTCAGTTTTTTTCTTTATTCACGTTTTTTGGGGAGTTTTAGGTTTCTTTTAGTTACACCCGTTTGGGTGTTTTTCTTTGGTTTTATTTTGTTTTACTTTCCATTCGCTCGATCATATAATTTATTCCTTTTATATTTTAATGAGTGCAAGTGTTTTTACTGTTATTTTATGAAATGTAATTTTTTACGTCTTTTTGTAATTGTAAAGATGTACGACCGTGACATCACGACGTGACGTTAACCCTAAACTAAATAAACAGTTGGTGTCGACACTTGGTCCAAAGAGTATTGTGTTTCTCTGCAGAGCCCGCCAGATACTTCAGGGAGACAAAAGCTACGTGTGTCCTGACATTTGTCTTGTCTTTATCAATTAGGAGCTGGACGAACTTAATTATACAATGATAATCTGTCATGTAAAGGTGATCGTAATTTTCGTATTACGACCCATTTTAGTCACTAGAGTAAATTAAATGTACTATTTTATATACCCATTTTTAGTGTTTTTTATTACTGCCTGATTTTATTTTAAAGTAATTTTTGATCAATTGTTTATGCTTTATTATTATTTTTTTTATTGGATTCTCTTTTATTATACGGAGAAAACCCGCTGAAACGGTACCATATCCACGTATTCCTAGAATCCCTCCTTTGCCCGCTACCACTCTCATGGGGTTCTAGGTCTTTCAGGGGGGAATAATTAAATATTCAAATTGCGCAAGGCATTCCCCTGAACTACAGAACAGCTTACTTCCACAATATATTTTTAGTGATCAGCTGCAGGACTGTTTTAGCCTTTCTTTTACAAGTGGCTCTCTCCGTTATCACGTTATTCACTCATGGTAGGTTAATTCAATTTTATTCCCTAAATAGCCATTGGTCACCCATTACTTGTTTTTCGGAGTTGGTTTTTGCCTATTAGTGGGTGTCTGCACTTAGACTGTCTAATATGCCCAGCGAGAGGGCGCGCGAAGAACGTTATCACGGAGCGCCGCAACCTAATGTCTACTAGCCAGCCAGCGCCTACTAGCCAACCAGTATCTGGGACGTCTTCTCCTGCAGCCAGCTCCTCGAATCCGGATATTCGGTGAGCAGTCCAGGTGATGGAGAGTGAAATCACTCTATATGAAGAACTGATGGGCGAGATCAACACCTCTGCTCAGAATTCAGGGACTATACGGAGCAACCAAAGAGGCCCTGCGGCAGCGAGAGGTTGGTGAAAGGGCAATGCCAACTACTCCAGCTGAAGATGCCCATTTGAGGGAGAAGGACGACATCATCCAAGATCTACGGAACAAGCTAGAGCAGCAATCACGAATACTGAATGAAGTCTCAGCAGCTCGAGCAAGTTCGGAGAACCCCACGTGCTGACCCGCCTCAAGAGTGTGAAAAGGAACGAGACATTAAGGCCCTTTGTCAGCAACTTCATCAACAGGATGTAGGACCGCCGGAGGCAGACAGACTGGCTAGAGCTTCTACCAGGCCAGCCGCGAAAGTTCTCAGTTCCATGGGCCATCTTGATGGCAGCACTGAAATCTATGCAGCACCATGTGTACCTGGCTATCAGTTGATGTCAATCCCACTGACTGGTCCTAACTCTCCAGTTCCAGCCATTCACCTGTCCGACTCGACACACCAGGGAGACCATGTGCCTGCGTCACGGACATTTCTGCCAGGTTGTAGCTCCCTCTTCGGGTTTGCCATGACCCTATTTCATCTCAGTCTTCAAGTGATGCAGTGAACTACTACCTCACCCGAGAGAAGGTCCCAAACTTCAGTGGAGATGCCCCAGCCTCTCAGCCCCTCTGAAAGAATCAAGAGGTAGAAGGATAGACATGTGCCCTAGAAATTATAGTGAAGCCAGCAACAACGTAGGCGTACATACAAGCAGCCAGGGCTAGCTGCAGATGACCTGTGGAGCTTCTGATTAATTCACCACTATTTGACAGCTTCACAGATTGGCAATCCTTTAAAGCTGCACTATGCATCAAGTTTTGTGGAACATACACAGCAGCAAATTTTTATAGGCTAGTGCCCATGATGCATATGCCATGCCTGTTGAAGCCACTATTTGATTATTTAAAATTATCTGCCGCGTCAACAGCTAAGGTCATTAGCGGAGAATACCTTATTAGATGGATAGGATAAGGGATTATTTCTAGATTTATATGTGGCTACATAATGGACCAATTCTTGTATCTGATTAAATTAATCTTGGAAGCAAGAATCATATAATGAAATAATTAGAGATTTAATTTTCAGGTTTTGAGAATGATATGATTGAATACATATAGATTTAATTATTAAGTGTGAGTATATATTAAGTTAGTTTAGAAAGTAAGGAATTAATGAATTATTTTTAAGAGATCTTAGCTCTACGGGAAATGTGTTTAACAGTGATGAAGATTATTAAATTCCAGTGGAAACATAAAATAATTTTGTATTTGTATAAGTGTG
>NC_051394.1:38855032-38857532 GCF_015228065.2 Penaeus monodon
GGGTTTAAAGGGATGTTTTACAACGCATATTGCAAGGATCTGTGAATGATTCCAGTGGTTCAATGTATCATTCACATCTCGAATTCCTTGCAGCAGAAGCATCCATTCCCAAAATTAGCGGGCATTACCATCGAACCTCCAGTACCATGGTGGTCTGATGAATGCCAACAAAGCTGTCAGAGCAAGAAAAGCTGCATTAAGGCAGTTGAACCGACGCCCCAGCATTGTAACCTTGATCAATTACAAAAAGACCCGAGCCAAGGCCAGGCGTGTGCTAAAGGAGGCTAGACGGACGTCGTGGAGACAGTATGTCTCCTCAATTAACTCTGGGACCCCTTTAGCATGGGTATGGGACAAGGTGCATAAGATCGCTGGAAAGAGCACATCCATGATTATGCCATCCATGATGGCATAATCATCACACAAAAAAGATGTTGCAAATGAGCTAGCTATATCCATGGCAGAGATCTCCTCTGGAGCATCTTATACTGATTCTCCACTCTTCGTGCTGAACAGGAACAACACCCAGTGTCGTTCTTAAAGTAGGACTGCAGCAGAACTTCCATATAACTTGCCATTTTTGCGCAAGGAGATGGACTCTGCTTTGCAGCTCTGCCATAAGACTGCCCCAGGAAGTGACGATATTCCGTACCAAATGATATCTCACTTACCAGAGAGCTCCCAGAAGTTCCTGTTAGACCTATTCACAGTGCCATCCACATGGAGAGAAGCTATTATCATTCCTGTTCCTAAACCTGGCAAAGATGCTTCCACACCAGGAAATTACAGCCCAAATTTTCCCTCACCAGCTGCATCTGCAAGCTGATGGAGAAAATGGTAAACTTCAGGTTGACATGACTGCTAGAAAAAAAAAAGTGTTGACCCAGATCAATAGGCTTAGAAATTGAGATCGCCCAAAAAGCACTTGTGAGGATGGAAACTGCTATACAGAATTTCTTTGCACAGCGACGTCACATGATAGCAGTCTTCTTTGACCTTGACCTACTCATGAAGCTGTATGACATTGGTTTAAGAGGAGCATTACCTACCTTCATTCAAAGCTTCCTTGCTAACAGGAAGTCTAGAATTGGGGTGGGAAACAGTTTCTCTAATCTGGAAGATCAGCTGGAAGGGTCCCAAAAGGGGAGTGTCTTAAGGTGACCTGTTTGCATTGCTATAAAGACATCATAAAGGTTTTTCCAAGTGCGGTCTCATGTAATCTGTATGTGGATGACTTTACACTGTACTGCTCAGGAGGAAGCTTACAGGATGTGCAAGGACACATGCAGACTGCAATAAATCAGGTTGTACAGTGGGCAACATATCATAGGTTCAAATTTTCTCCAAGCAAGACCATGGCTATACATTTCCACAAATGAGTTCCATCCTTCCCTCTATTTAGGCGCAAACCCACTGTAATTTGTCCAAGAGGTGAAGTACTTGGGTCTAATTTTTGACTTAAGACTTAAATGGGTGCCTCACATAAAAACAGTTAAAAATGAAGGTCAAAAGCGCTTAGTATTTGCGGGTTCTTTCACATTTATCTTGGGGTGCAGACCGCAAACGCTTCTATGGCTTTACCGGCGCTTTTTCGTAGTAAGCTTGATTATGGATGTGAAGCTATTCATCTGCAACTCCCACTGTTCCAGATGTTCGACTTATTTTCATAATGATGCTCTCAAAATCTGTACTGGAGTTTTCAGGTCTTCCCCTGTGGAATCCCTGTATGTGAGAGTGGAAAAACCACCTCTTTCTTTACCCCGGGGACTACATGAACCTGATTTACTACACGAGACTACAAAGGATTCCAGGATCTCCTACATCCAGTTTGGGTTTTTCAACCCCCTTGAGGATAGCCGATCCTATGGTAGGAGGAGAGGAATCTGTTAGAAGAGCTTAATTTAAGTCTCACTAAGGTTCTGGCTGTTGGAATTCCCCAATTCCCCCCTTGGACTAATCAAGTCGAGCTGGATTTGGTCGGAATTGGGAAAGGGGAGAGATCTAAAGCAGAAGTCAGAGAAAGATTTCTTCAGCACATTTCTAAGTACCAAGGATCAGATGCAATATATAAAGATGGTTCGAAATCTGAAAATGGTGTGGGCTTTGCAGCAGTGAGCAGAAGGAAGACTGCATCTGGCAGTCTTTTTCTAGAAGCCTCGATCTTCACTGCAGAGTTACATGCCATCCTTAGAGCAGTTAAGATGACCAGAGATCTTACGAACCATTCTGTTGTAATATATTGTGACTCTCGTAGTGCCTTGCAAGCAATCAAAAGTTTAAATCTCACATCCAGTAGTGAGGGAGATTCAAAATTGGCTTGCATTGATGTCAAAAACGTAAAAGATAACTATGTTGGGTGCCAGACATGTTGGTATCAGGGAATGAGCGAGCTGATCAAAGGCCGACCTGAATCCCAGCATAAAAAGTTATCTTTGTGATAGATGGAGGGAACAATGGGGGCTACCTCTAGAAACAAATGCGAGAGATAAGAGATGATCTT
>NC_051394.1:38873713-38881213 GCF_015228065.2 Penaeus monodon
CCCGCTGTTCGCAGAAGCCGGCTGCAATCCAGTCATCAAAAACAGGGTTGAGAGAAATACAATTTTCTTTGGACTAAGTGCAGGCACTGACTGTTTATTTCGCGGAAAATAGGGTTACACGCATGCCGTGACGTCACGGTCGTACATCTTTCCAATACAAAAAGATAACATTTCATAAAATAACAGTAAAAATACTTGCACTCATTAAAATAGAAAAGGAGTAAATTATATGAATGAACGAATAATATAACGAATGGAAAGTAAAACAAAATAAAACCAAAGAAAAACAAACGGGTGTTACTAAAAGAAACCTAAAACTCTCAAAAACGTGAATAAAAATTAAAAAAGACATGAAAGTATATCAAGGATGTAGGAGAAACGACAAGCGGCGGTTGGTATACTGAAAAGTGTCGAAGCAAACAGCAGAGACCTGGGAAAGGAAAAGCATTTGAGTCTTGACAGCTAAGGAGTGGAGAGGAATGATAAAAGCGAACTAAAACGAAAACAGAAAAGAGTACAATGAAATACAAAAGAAAACTACCGGAAGTAAAACGTAAAAAAAGCAGCAGACAGAGAGAATAAACTGATTTTAGACTATAAACCGTAAAATAAGACAAGCAATTAAGCGACTAAAAGAAAAACAAAACCATAAAGCAAGAATCAGACGAAGATAATAAAACCGGCCTCAAAATAAATACTACAGCCCCCCCCCCCCCCCCGGAAAAAGTAGGTCTAGGAACAAAACATAAAAAGTAGGTTAAAGTCAACTGATACTAAAATCAAATAAAAGAAAGAGAGAGAGAGAAAAAAAAAATCCTCACGCAGTGTAGCGTTATCCATAAGCGCACTTGTCATGAGGTCCTTAACACTGGTTATTCTCATTGGCACCTCTCTGTTTCAACAGTGAATGAGAGATCTCGAACGTGGGAAGTCAGCAGGGCGACCAAATGATCAGTTTCGGGGTTCTCTTCGTCACCATCTGGTCCCTCGTTGTCATTAGCATAAGACATTTCATCTGGTGGGTGGTAAGGTCACAAGTGATTAATCCAGAATCCAGGTCCTGCACTTCAAAGGACATAGGACCAAATCTTTTCGAAACTCGCGCAGGGCCTCGCCACTTTGGCCGTAGGGGACGAGGTACCATCTCTTTAAACTATACCATCTGACCAACTCCAGGGGTGAAGGTTCCTCTAGCATGCTGACTGTAAGACTTCGAGTAAATCCCTCTGGTGTCTCTGGAAGCTGCACGTCGGGCAAGTATGAAGTGTTCCTGAAAGTTCATATTATCATTAAACACAACCTCATTAGCTGAACCAACTGGCAAGTAGGCATGCTTCACAGTGAGTAGGTGGATGGGTTGTTCTCCAGTCGCTCTGTGTATAGCAGAATTTAGAGCAAGATATAATTCTGGCACAAATGTGTACCAGCCCCCAAGACGATCTCATGCTAGACACATGCCAGATCTACTTTAACCACGCAGTTGGTGTGCTCGACTAGGCCATTGGATCAAGGGTTGTATCAGATTGTGAAATGGTGGGTAGTATGGAGCATTTCTACCATTTCCTCAAACACCTGAGCTATAAACTGTTTCCCGTTGTCTGTCTGGATAACACGAGGAGGACCGAAGTAAGTCATCCAGTTATCCAAAAATGCACGATGTACTCTGGATGCTGTTATGTCTTTCAGTGGTACTATCTGAATATACCGAGTGTTGGTTAAGTGTAATTAGTTCCCACCTCATTGGTGCCTGTGTTAAGTCCAGGATATCCATCAACACCTGTTCAAGAGGGTAAAATGCCAGGGGAGCTTCAGCCGTCGGAACTCTCTGTGGTACTCCTCGTGATTGTTGAGCGTTGGTGCACTGTTCCAGAGTATGTTGGGCCAATAAAACATGCTATGGAGATTCTCATATATCCTGTAGATACCTGGGTGTATAGCAAGTGGAGAGATGTGTGCAGCTTGTAGGGCCGATTTGTGGTTTCTCTGGAACACACAGTTAGTAAATCTTGCCAGGCAGGTGTTTTAAGTGATACAAGACCCCATCTTTCTCTTCAAATTCTGAGAGAGGAAGAGGTGCCTTTTGCTTTGGCACAGTGCCATCTGCCAAGAAAGCAAGGATTTCCCAGAATCTAGGATCCTGGCTTTGGTGATAACTCATTAACATGAATTGGAGCAATCTGTCTTGGCAACAAATCTGGCACATAGTATGCATGGCCTTCCTTATAATGTATCTCGAAGTCATAGACAGACAGATCGTGAGCATACCAAGTCATGTGAGGAGATTTCATACAATGTTTAAAAATGTGCACTAATGGACACGATGATCTGTGAGAACCAAGCCCATACAGGTATGGGTCAAAGACCTGAACACCCTCAACCACTGCCAATGCTTTGCAATCAATGGCAGGGTAGCAGATTTCGGCATCCCATAACTTTCTGCTATAATAGGCGATAGCATGTGGTAAACCTTGGTCATCACATTGTATAAGCACTGCATCAAGGTCTATACAGCTGGTATCAGTGTGCAGCACAAATTGTCGGGAGAAATCTGGCTGCCTGAGCATGGGTGCTGATACAAGCTTCCTTTTCAGCTCCTTGAAGGCTTCTTGTTCCTCATCCCACCTCCAGAACTGCCTCTTCTTAAGAAGGAGGTGAAGTGGGGCTGCAATTGTTACATATGCTTCAATGTGCTTGCGAAAGAAGCCTGTGGCCCCCAGAAATCTACATACTTCCTTTACAATCTTGGGTGCAGGGATTTCATTGATGGCAGCTATCTTGTTCAATAAACTCATCTATACGAGTTAAGGGATACATATCTGCTGTCGTGACCACATTTACCTTCTGGTAATCAACACATAACCAGAGATCACCACCCTTTTTTTTACCAGCACAACTGGAATAAGCCATGGTGACGAGGAGGGCTCGATAATACCAGGCTGAAGCATGCTATTGCTGTTGCCCCTTTTTCTTAGTTATTATATATTATCTCATCGGCGTCTGATATAATCTTTATAGTTCATAATAGTCATATTTCTCTCTATATCAATTAGTCAAGATAAGGGTGTGGAAAAGATAACAATTATTTAAAATTTATACATTATTTATTAATTGAAAAAAATATATATATTATATAGCCAAAATGTAAAGTCAATCATATAAATTGATATTCCAATAATACATCTGAGTTTATTATACTCTGGATGCTGTTATATTTTGTTAACTACACCACTTTGAATATCCATCTGTTAATTTTTATGTATTGGGGGAGGATTGTGACATTAGTTTCCCTAGGGAGGTTAATATTTTCAATAAAAATTAATTATGAATAATATTTATGCAATAATTTTATACACTTAGAGCATAATATTTATGTTTTGATTTTTTTATATATTTATTGCTGTTTGTAAGATATCTATTGATAGATTTTTAAAGTTTTAAATATCTTATCATTTCTATTTAACAAGGTGTTCGCCGCTAATGACCTTAGCTGTTGACGCGGCAGATCATTTTAAATAATCAATCAATCAATCTGTTAATTTTAACAAGTAACTTGCCACCTTCTAACATGCAAACCACCATACAATTTTCAACTTGAGCAAGCTGTCATTGTGAAATTAGAGCAAACAATATTAATACTTAAAGTAATTATAAGCAAAGGAAATCCTTTTTTTCACATGCAATTACTGAAACCATAAAAAAACAATTGTTTCTGTTATTAGTAAATAAATTACATTACAAAAAAAGAATTTATAACTTAAGATTGTCTCCATTAAAAAGTAAGTGAGTACATGTGAAGACAATGATCAGAAAAATATCTTAAACTTAATCAAGCAATTATAATACTAAATTAATTTCATTAAGCAGTAACTAAATCAAGCAAAAACCTATCCTAGAAAATACTTAACGAATACACACATTATACAAATACAAAATTATTCTTATGATCCACTGGAATTTAATAATCTTCATCGCTGTTAAATCACACTTCCGTAGAGCTAAGATCTCTTAAAAATAATTCATTAATTCCTTACTTTCTAAACTAACTTAATATATACTCACACTTAATAATCAAATCTATATGTATTCAATCATATCATTGTCAAAACCTGAAAATCAAATCTCTAATTATTTCATTATATGATTCTTACTTCCAAGATTAATTTAATCAAATACAAGAATTGGTCCATTATATAGCCACATATAAATCTAGAAATAATCCCTTATCCTATCCATCTAACAAGGTATTCTCCGCTAATGACCTTAGCTGTTGACGCGGCAGATAATTTTAAATAATCAAATAGCGGCTTCAACAGGCATGGCATATGCATCATGGGCACTAGCCTATAAAAATCTGCTGCTGTGTATGTTCCACAAAACTTGATGCATAGAGCAGCTTTAAAGGATTGCTAATCTGTGAAGCTGTCAAATAGTGGTGAATTAATCAGAAGCTCCACAGGTCATCTGCAGCTAGCCCTGGCTGCTTGTATGTACGCCTCCGTTGTTGCTGGCTTCACCATAATTTCTAGGGCACATGTCTATCCTTCTACCTCTTGATTCTTTCAGAGGGGCTGAGAGGCTGGGGCATCTCCACGGAAGTTTGGGACCTTCTCTCGGATGAGGTAGTAGTTCACTGCAGCACTTGAAGACTGAGATGAAATAGGGTCATGGCAAACCAAGAGGGAGCTACAACCTGGCAGAAATGTCCGTGACGCAGGCACATGGTCTCCCTGGTGTGTCGAGTCGGACAGGTGAATGGCTGGAGCTGGAGAGTTAGGACCAGTCATTGGGATTAACAGCAGCTGATAGCCAGGTACACATGGTGCTGCATATATTTCAGTGCTGCCATCAAGATGGCCCATGGAACTGAGAACTTTCGCGGCTGGCCTGGTAGAAGCTGTGGCCAGTCTGTCTGCCTCCGGCGGTCCTACATCCTGTTGATGAAGTTGCTGACAAAGGGCCTTAATGTTTCGTTCCTTTTCACACTCTTGAGGTGGGTCAGCACGTGGGGTTCTCCGAACTTGCTCGAGCTGCTGAGACTTCATTCAGTATTCGTGATTGCTGCTCTAGCTTGTTCCGTAGATCTTGGATGATGTCGTCCTTCTCCCTCAGATGGGCATCTTCAGCTGGAGTAGTTGGCATTGCCCTTTCACCAACCTCTCGCTGCCGCAGGGCCTCTTTGGTTGCTCCCTATAGTCCCTGAATTCTGAGCAGAGGTGTTGATCTTGCCCATCAGCTCTTCATATAGAGTGATTTCACCCTCCATCACCTGGACTGCTCGCCGAATATCCGGATTCGAGGAGCTGGCTGCAGGAGAAGACGTCCCAGATACTGGTTGGCTAGTAGGCGCTGGCTGGCTAGTAGACATCAGGTTGCGGCGCTCTTGAAGTCTGTGTTAACGTTCTTCGCGCACTCTCTCGCTGGGCATATTAGACGGTCAAAGTGCAGACATCCACTAAAAGAGATATCAGGCAAAAGCCAACTCCGAAAAACAAGTAATGGGTGACCAATGGCTATTTAGGGAATAAAATTGAATTAACCTACCATGAGTGAATAACGTGATAACGGAGAGAGCCACCCGTAAAAGAAAGGCTAAAACAGTCATGCAGATGATCACCAAAAATATATTGTGGAAGTAAGCTGCTCAGGGGAATGCCTTGCGCAATTTGAATATTTAATTATCCCCCCCTGAAAGACCTAGAACCCCATGAGAGTGGTAGCGGGCAAAGGAGGGATTCCAGGAATACGTGGATATGGTACCGTTTCAGCGGGTTTTCTCCGTATAATAAAAAAGAATCCAATAAAAAAATAATAATGATAATAATAAAGCATAAACAATTGGTCAAAAATTACTTTAAAATAAAATCACGCAGTAATAAAAAACACTAAAAATGGGTATAGAAAATAGTACATTTAATTTACTCTAGTGACTAAAATGGGTCGTAATACGAAAATTACGATCACCTTTACATGACAGATTATCATTATATAATTAAGCTCGTCCAGCTCCTAATTGATAAAGACAAGACAAATGTCAGGACACACGTAGCTTTTGTCTCCCTGAAGTATCTGGCGGGCTCTGCAGAGAAACACAATACTCTTTGGACCAAGTGCGGACACCAACTGTTTATTTCGTTTAGGGTTAACGTCACGACGTGATGTCACGGTCGTACATCTTTACAATTACAAAATGACATAAAAAAATAACATTTCATAAAATAAAGAAAAAACGTGAAAGTATATCAAAGATGCGGGAGACACGACAAGTGGTGGCTCGTACACTGAAAAGTGGCTTTTCAGAGCGGAAAAGCGAGCGGGTTGCAGGATGCCTGCCGTTCCGGGGATGTGGGAGGCTCCGGTGTCGAGCGTCACTCTTACACTCTCAATTATCTTCCCCTTTGCCTTAAGGGCTCTCGTTCCAGGTATCGCAGGTCCGAATTTGCCACTAGCATAATTCATGAATACATGAAATTACCCCTTTTGTAGTCTCTCTCTTTCTCTCTCTCTCTCTCTCTCTCTCTCTCTCTCTCTCTCTCTCTCTCTCTCTATCTATCTATCTATCTATCTGTTTTGCGCCTATTGGAAACACAGACTCAGTTTTAGGTCCTGATGAATGGTATGAAAATGTAGATGATAATGATGAAGAGGAGGAGGAGGCAGTGTAGAAGGTATTTAATAATAAACAAAAAACGACCATAGAAAAACACGAGAAAAACTGATGGCCTATTCAACCTCTCTCGTCTAAAAGCGAGAACCAAGGTGAGGCACATCAACGTAAGAGACATGTTTTCTGACGATGCTGCACTTGTTGCACAATCACAACAACAATTGCAACACATGTTGGATTCGTTTGCCAAAGGCTGCAATGACTTCAACCATATTGTTAACTTGACGAAGACAAATGTTATGAGCCAAGGTGCTGCAGGTACAGCTTCACTTACTATTAACAATTACCAGCTTAAGGCTGAATCCAACTTCACAAACCTAGGCTCCACCGCGTCAAATGAAATTAATCTTGCGAAATCAACCGCAGGATCTTCTGGGCCATGCTTACACCAGATACATGTAATGTGTACCACATGCGCTGCTTTCGACGTATTTTAAACATTCGTTGGCAAGACAAGGTTACTAACAAGGAGATTCTCCGCCGCGCGCAGCTCCCTTGCGCTGGCTCAGCCACGTTCATCGCATGTTCGACGGTAGAATTTCGAAAGTTGGAACATGTTAGCGTATGACCGTGCATTCTAGAGACACAATGAGGGCGATCAACATGGCGAAGCTGTTCGCAACAAAGCAGCCGAGAAAAGAAGGGATCGACGTAGGACGAGTCAACCTCAAACACCATTCCATGCACTCGCTGCAATCGCGTTTTCACGCGTGGGACTCTATAGTCATCGGAAGCGGTGTATTTCTAATCTGTGTGCACAACACCATAGTCTCTCGAGACTGACTGTCCGATCATCGTCATCTTCATATGAATATAGGTTTATATAAACACAACAC
>NC_051394.1:38948713-38965948 GCF_015228065.2 Penaeus monodon
CATAAATAATCAGTGGTGAATTCTTAGCTTGTTGTTCGGTTTACATGACAAATCATATCTTTTGACTGTTATAAATTTCAATTGAATTTCTCGTCTATCGTTCGTTTTAGAGCAGGACCCGTTTTTAATTGAAGACAAGTTGAAGTGAATTCCTTTTGCATTCAACTGTCGATTATTCCAACTAGTAGATCGATATAGCCAATTTATACAGCCAAGACCATTCTGGTTTGTGGCTTATTTAGATGATTTATTGTGATATAAGTATTTTGAACTGTGAAATGAATGGTGTGACATTATGGCTGAATTGGGATAGTGAAATGGAAGAAACCTTTTGCCTGAATTGGGTTTTCATTCATTTTTTCATGGTTGTAGACTGGGAAAAGTGAAAGTTCAGTGGCTGCTTTATTTGTTTTGCTACTTTAGATTGTATTGTGGTTTGGTTAGTGGTTAGGTTACAGCATTTTTTTTTTTTACTTTATATTTCTGCAATTTAAGTTGGTTGTAGTATTGTTATGCCAAGGTTTAAATTAGTATAGATTACCTTTCATTGGTATATATATATGTAGATAGAAGAAATAGAATGTAGATAAGTTGGTAGATACATAGATGTAGGTGCAGATTGAAATTGATTAACATATGCTAAATTTTCATTGAAATGCAGTGATAAAAGTAAAGTGGCATATACTGGAAGTCATTCTTAATGGAAGTTTGTTCTATAACACATACATATATAGTGATGCATATTCAGTTGCATTATTATTGGTAAATGTTTACTCAATACATACAAGCCTGCTCCAAGCTTTTTGCATTTCTTTGTCAAAGGCCAACTGTCATTATCTAATTTCCCTCATTTAGAAGTCTCCAAAATGTGTAGAATGTGGCAATACAGCGCCCATAGACTGCCGTGACAAATTGTTGTCACATAAGGAACTAGGTCATGCTCAGCCTGGCCAGAATGGGCAAGATGTAGGTTTGGTAGCCTTTACTGGAGTGTAATTTATGGAGGTGGTTGCATTTCGCTCACACTGCATATAGTTGGGTTGTTCTTCCAATTGTATATTCCCCGTCAGAGATCATAGCAATAGGTAATAATTTTGAGAGCACAAAGGGATATTTTGAGAGCACAATCAATATCATTGAGAGAAAAAAGAAAATCCATTTTGAAAGCCGCAAGGGTTTCATTGTAAACACCATATTTATTTGTTGTGAATGTGAACGTGAAAATGGAAAAGTACACCATAAAATCCTTATTTGAACAATAAGAACATATACATGTAAAACTTTAGGAATCTCTTCTAATTTTACCTTGCAATTACTCTGCACCATAGGAACAAAATTTGAATAGTAGATTGCAAATAACGTGATACTAATTGTCATTAATTCTTTTTATCACGCTTTCTGCATAGTAGGACTTAAAAGTATGCATGGGTAATGAATGGTAAGCCTCAAGTTTGTCATTATTATATGCTTTTACCTGTTAATTGAGGTAAAGATTCACTTGGTAGCTTGGTGATTAGTGGCAGGGTTGACAAGTTAATGATAATCATTTGATAATTGACAGGTTACAAATGATGTTGAAAGTACAGTGATGTTATTTGGACATCTTGAATTCAATCAGCCATCACTAAACTCTGAAGTGTATCATTGGTTTGATAAGAAAATTCCTCTGCTTAGTTCTTTCATTCTTTGTAGAATCCCAGTAACATGTTGACACCAGGCTTGTTTACATGCTTGTCTGATGTGATTTAGATGGCTCCACAAGCACATAGTCACAAGGAGTCATTTACTAGAACTACCGGATCATGCATTATAGATGTTATATTAATACAGGTAGAGATTTTATAATGATAGTGATAATTGTGAAGATTATGATTATGTTCTTATTCTTATTCTCAATATTGGTCACATAGACAAAATATATTAGTAATATTAGATATTTAGGTAATTTTTTAGATTCACCTAGCCATCCAAGGTTGCAATTAATATTCCATCTTTCAATTATCCACACTGTAATATGCATGAATATCTCGTTATTTTTCCACTGCAACTGATATAGATGAAAGTATTTATAATGTTTACAAAGTGACCCCATCCCTCTGAGATTACTCCAGGCCTTCCACCCCAAACCCCCATCCGATCGCCGTGTTTCCTTATCGGGGTTCTGCCCTCAGATATTGCCATGGACTTACTCTCCACATTGCATTTGTCATGATCTTTTTTCTTCATTTATTAGTGGGTGTGGTTTTTCTTTTATTATATTTCCACATATTTCCTGTAAATGTGTTCCAAATTATTACATGTTGTACAACTTCCTTATTGTGAAATTGCAAAAGTAGTACCATATATGAAATCTTATTTTGGTCAATCTGTCTATTATAGGCAAATATTACCTTGTACTACATGGTGGTAGGAAACTGAAACTGTATTTTTTCCCCCCTGAAAATTCAAGGAGTGGAGTAAACAGGTAGTAATTGACTCCTTAGTGACTAAGCCTTTGTGAAGCCATCTAAGTGTAAACAAAACTGACAAAACAAACCTACAGTGGGCAGCACAAGCATATTAAACTACCAGTGGGTTAAAAAGTAGTGTTGAGGTAAATTCCTGCCAATCGTTAGAAATTCATGAGTACAGTATGATTAAATTTTTGTTATCATTCATTGCATCATCGTTAGACTATCCTTTGAAACTGAAAGTTAATTGAAACAACAAAATACATGTGACAGTTTCCCAACGAATTCAGCATAACTGGTGAATGGAACATTCACTTTTTTTTTTTTTTTTTTTTTACTTTTTTACATCTTTATATATAATTCCTATAATTATGATTATCAATTTTTATATGTAGCTTTGTCACAACATAGCCAAACTGCTATGAACCAGTTTTATGCCTTGGGGATGTTTGTGCAGGAAACAGAACATTTCAGAAGGTACTTGATTGATTTTTAAATAATGTTTATTTTCATCACTGGGTCAAATAAATTTTAGATTGTCAGATATAGGCACGCTGGTCATGGTGCAGATGTTAATAGCATTTATGAATATAGGATTATTAAAAATGGCTAGAGGAGTTGTTTATAGCCCTTCTCAGATCATCTATCATGATATTGATTGTGGAATTAATAAACATGTGGAAATACCGTAAGTATAAAGCTGATTGTGTTTCAAACAAACAGTTGCATAGACAGAAAGCTAGTGGGGACAAGGGCAACAGAGCTGTGAAACTCTAAAAGTAATATGTTGTACACAAAAAGTAGTTGTCAGTTGATATTTTTCCCTCCAGCAATGTTTGTGTATGTTAGTGATATTGCCTATAGTTTTGTCTGTGTATATATTTTCATCACGCAGATTCCTCTCTGTATTTCATGACCTGCCAACCTTTCAGAGGAAAGATCATGGGGAGTCAGGGGTTGAATAACAACTAATACTAAGCAAGACCTTTCAAGTGGCTTGATTATCTGTTGTCAGTGTGAAGAGTTGTTGTTTACTATTAAAGGTTTAAAGTATGGAAGCTACCTAACACCACTTGGAAAATGTAATGTTCACTATAGTATTGTTCTGCATAATGTCACTACACATAGATGGCCACCAAGTAGTCAGTTTACCTGATTTCACCTCTTCTTGAGGTTTAATTTTTTTATTTTTTTATTTTTATTTTTTTTTTATTTATTTTTTTTTTTTACTGGTGTTATCAATATTGATACTATCATTATTATGACATAATGACATTACTATCAGCAATTTAAGATCATAGAAAATATTTCTGAAAATCAAGGAAAAGGGTAAACTGATGCCATAGATACTACTACTACTACTTGTACTTGCATTACTACTATAACTACTACTACTACTACTACTACTACTACTACTACTACTACTACTACTACTACTACTACTACTACTACTACTACTACTACTACTACTACTACTACTATGACATAGGCCTATGCATGTAAATGCACACTGCTTTCAATCTTGATACCATACATTGCCATTGTGTACATTTCAATATCTGATTAATTTTTCTTCAGGGTAAATAAATAGCACAGGGCAGTGGTTATTCAAAAGATTTTAAAATATTTTTTCTTGCAACTGAAAATCTAAATTGATTTAATTGATATTAATAACACACCATTGTAGGTAAGGTTTGTAAACTTTCTGCATGATTTGTCATCAATTAAGAAACCAGTCTAAGCTTTTATCTTGTAAAAATATACATGATGAAGGTTTCTTGGCCTTTGATATAGTGTGAAAGGTGAAAAATTATTATTGTAAAAAAAAACATATATATCATTATTATTTTCAGTTTGCAATAAAACTATCATAGAAGTAAAATGTTAATGAATTTACTGAAAAAGAAAATTTTAAGACTTCATTGATTTACTGACTTTACTTGATTGTCTTGCAATTTTACCAATATGTCTCCATTTTCATTAGTATTAGCTCAAGATCTCTTGAGCCTTATCTATCCTTAATGTGCATTAGTGTGAAGGTTAAATTATTACATTCTGGTAAATTATCACTCTGCAGTATATCTGATTAATGAAACTGTTGTCAGTTTTATTTGAGTTAGGAATAGTGTTAGTTCTATATGGCTGACGTAGAGTTGCAAAGCATGAGCTGTTGCTGTTAGAAATTGATAGAGTTGGAGTACAGCCTCTCAGAGTTGTATATCCAACTGATCCATTGTACATTAATTGCAAATGCTTTGCCTCATTTTGAGAGCAATTATGATGTTTGATATTAACAACAACTAACAGTTCTTTCATATTTAGATCATGTTCATTTTGTTAAAATAGTTTGAGGCCTGACCCAATGAATATTCATTATATGGACATGCATATACATGGAAATGAATTAATATCTATCATTGTAGACTGACGCAAACAAAAATATGATTTAACCCCAATGCTTCTGATGAAATAATATGGGCAAAGTAAAGTAAAGTAAAGGAGAAGTAAAAAAAAAAAAGAGGGAGAGGAGAGGGAGAGGGAGAAGGAGAGAGAGAGAGGGAGAGAGAGAGAGGGAGAGAGAGGGAGAGGGAGAGAGAGGAGAGGAGGAGAGGAGGGAGAGAGAGGGAGAGAGAGGGAGAGAGAGGGAGAGAGAGGGAGAGAGAGGGAGAGAGAGGGAGAGAGGGGAGGGAGGGAGGGAGGGAGGGAGGGAGGGAGGGAGGGAGGGAGGGAGGGAGGGAGGGAGGGAGAGAGAGAGAGAGAGAGAGAGAGAGAGAGAGAGAGAGAGAGAGAGAGAGAGAGAGAGAGAGAGAGAGAGAGAGAGAGAGAGAGAGAGAGAGAATTTTAAAAGTATTAACCTATCTTTTGTTTGGAGCATCACTTCAAAGTGTGTAGTTTACAGCTCATGTGTTTGTGGTAAAATGATAAGAGGCAAGTTTTTCTTACTCGTCTTTTTGGTACTTACATGGGAATAGTTTTTAGTCATCTAAATGTATTTAGAGTGGATGCTGTTTCTGACCACACCTCAGTCTTCAAAGAATTAATGAGCTAATCATTTTCAGTTTCCTCGCCATGATCTACTGAGTATGCAAAAAAACAATAATTTCAATAAATCTACATATAATCTAATAAATTCAGGTTTTTTTCATACCATATTGGAAATTAGATAAGTATTCTTAAAATACCATTAATAGTGCAATTAAGTGCCTTTAATGTTTAGATGACAAAAACTTGGGATATAAAATACAATGGACTTACTCAATTTGACATACCGTGGGTACAGGGCCGAGATACGTCAAAACCATCATGCTTTCTAATTATTCCGGAGGAGGAGTCCTTCAGTGATAAAGACGGAGGAAGTTGAACTGTGATAGGGCCAGTAACTGCTGATGTCACACTGTGGATGCTTAATAGCAAAAAATCTGTTATGGCGGTTTCTCCCACAGCTTTTGAAGCTAGGGGCCTGGTTCTCGGTGGGTAAGGTGCCAGTAAACTCTTACATCTCTTACATTTTTAATAACAAGTTAAAAGACGTGAAAATAGATAAGCAAAGGCACTCTAGATCAACATTACTTGTAAAACTGATCAATTGAATTTTGAATAGCTTTTGGGGACTAACTTTGGAGCAATTTGGTGATTGGTGCAAACCTTATTACTATTTCATTTTGGCAGCATAGTTGATATTTAGTGTTATATATAAATGTTACTAATAATTAATGAATTTATTTATTGCAATCCTCAAATTCCAGAGATTTAGACTTTTATATCACACTATTATTCACTTTGTATGAAATATTAACTTCACTCATTGTTCCTGATACCCACGCCCACTATGAATTTGGTTTATTAATTGTCACATAGATGGCTCTACAAATGCTTAGTCATCAAGGAGTCCAATTAATAATCCTACAGATCTCGCCTATTTACCCTTTTCCTTGAATTATGTATTTTTTTATTGCTATTAATATTACTAATAACATATTAATTAAGATTGTGTCAATGATATAAAAACTATCAAATTTAATAGTGTTTAAAAAAAAAATAAATAAAAAAATCAAGGAAAAGGGCATTCAGGTGAGGTCATGTAGGTTACTAATTGACTCCTGGTTGGCTGAGCACTTGAGGAGCTATCTATGTATAAGCTTTTTACAAAACAAAACTTCAGTGGGCATTGCATGTTCCCATTGACAAGAGGTTAGAGAAGGAAATGGGCTTCATCATTGTTGCGATGATTTTAGTGTTACTGGTATCAGTATTATCATTCATTAGCATATAGTAGTAATAGTAGTAGTGTTGGTAATAGCAGCAGCAGCAGCAGCAATGAATTGGTGTTAGCAGGCTATTAGTTTTTTATCAAAATTGGTATTGTTGTTACTTGAATTGCTAGTCTCATTATTTATATTGATGTATATATTTCCCATTTCATCTTCAGCTTGCATCCTACACTCTATTGGATATTTTGTATAGATATTGAGTGTGTTATATTTATGTATGTATTTTGAGGTATTTTGTAAAACTTTTTTTTTTATGGTAAAAATAGAATTGCTTGGTGTTCTTGTATGGCAATGTGTAGGAAGTTGTGGTTTAAGGAATTTTGTTTCAAATTGATTAGTGTATTTTGCTGCTTTTAAGGGGGAATATACGAGAACTGGTGCTATGGAAGAAAGTGTCATCAAACATTTTCTCATATCTTGGCCTATTAGATGATCTGAATACTATTAATGAGATGTTTTAGTGCATTTGGAGTGGTGAAATATTAATTCAGTGTAAAATTGTGCCATACTGGATATTGTCAATTTGTTGAAATTATCGTAGCTTTAGAGTGGATGTGAATGTACATAAGAAGGTACATGATTTAAACCTTCTTACCGTCACATGGCCAACTCACAAGAAATCTTCCTTTATATCCATAGAGAAATGCAAACCAAATTTTCAGAATGCTGAGTATGCTTACTGATTTTAATGTAGTGTAATGACTGTATTTGGGCCAGTCTTTTAACATTTTGTCCAGATCTACAAATTGCTGAAAGTGATATATGGAAAGTAGTAAGGTGTTTGTTGAGGGTTTTACTTTTGTTAGCACTTTGTGAGGTAATTCTCCAATGTAAGTTTCATCTGCAAATAGAATTGGCTCTGTAGTGATTATTGTTTGTGCCAAAAGGTAATGATAGTTATTTGACAGACAAATATAGCAAGCAAAGCCTTCATATTTATATATGAATCCAATGGATTCTCATTCTTGTTGTTTCCCTGTCTTATTCATTGATTGTGTCTCCCTCCCTTTCCCTTTTTCATACTTCAGAATTTACCCCTTTCTCTCTTTCCTTCATTGAGTTATTCATACATTCTTTATCCTTCCCTCTTTCTGTCTGTCTGATTGAAGCATAGGCATCACTAGCTTCTGTGTCCACTGTAGGAGTGTCAGACTGATAGGATTTCACTATAAGATATCTCTGGTGCACCTCAAGCCTCTCCTGCTACATCTCTTCTGCAGTCTGTAAAACAAATTTTCCGTGAAAAAATGTTAGTTGATTCCACATCAGCAATAGCAACATCAGCCAATTGCTGTGTTGTCATCAAGGCTTCCTGTGGTTTTCTGGGATTCACGTTTAGTTCAATTGCTGGACATACATAAAGGCAATTTCTGTTAAGACAACTGACCGGTTTAAGTTTATTTGTCAATAAGCATTAACCCATTGCAACGGGTGGCATGTACGCACATGCCATGGCATGGCGGGACCATCTGCCGGGGGCACGTACGCACATGCCATAGAGTATGTATAGACATGCCATGAGTTTTTTTTTGTTACAATCACGGCAAAAGATTATTTTTTGCAGTGAAAGTGTGATTAAGTCGGTTTAACACTTTCTCATTTTTACCATGCAACAAACAAAAAAAATGCAACAAACCGACGATTTCAACTCCATGATGCCGCACATTGCTTATTTTATTCGGACTATAGACCGAATAATGATCAACTATGGAGTCTATATAACAACAAAAATACCCATCAGTCTCGATTTATCAGGAAGTTTGGCAAGTAGAGACTGTAAAAAATAATGAAACTGAAAATACAACATATCTTCGTAGTATTACGAAGAAACGGCATGGGATGCTGGTATTTGGCATGAGTGGTCGCGCATGCTAGGGCGACGATATAAGCCCCCGGCAGCGAGGCCCCGGCCTCTATGAATGCTACCCGTCAGTTATGGGTTAATAAGGGATCCTAAAGCATAGATTTTAGCAAAAGAAAATGGGTCTGGTAATCTCCTTTCATGTTATAATAAAACCTTATAGCCAGCATTTATGATGTATTTATTGATATTAATGGACACAGGAAGGCTACAGTCAGTTTTGGAAGCAACAAAGCTGATCTGTCGAGTTTAATTAGTATAATTATCTTATCCAATTTGTCTTATTCATAGTTCTGCCCTAAACTTAAAAGCATAATTTTTTTTATAAATTTGCTTGGATTTTGTGTAAAAATGTTTCATACTTGTGTTTATTCTAATCCTTCCTTAGATATTGTTTATTAGTTGAAAGAAGCATGTGAGAAGATAGAAAATAGACAGTACTTGGTGTCATGATGCAATGAGATTTAGTGCAAAGAAGGCAGTTTCTGGTTTGCTGTGGGTACACATTCTTTATCTATTACCACTTTTGTTTGGAAAGCCCCTATGTAAGATGAAAAATATAAGCATACTGTATTTGAGTTCCCATTTTGATTATATATAAAAAAAAAAAAAAAAAAAAAAAATCAAAGTGTACATCTGGTCTAGACTTGCTCCTAATAACCATCAGCACAGTAGTTTCTTGCCAATTTCACTTATATTTACAAAAATAAAAGCAAAATATGGCTATGAAATATATTTTCAGTAGGTGTAATAAAACAATAATACTAGACAAATGTTTTTTATTTTGGTAGTTATGACTGATTAGGCTAGCATCTTCATAGATACCCTGAACATGTATGGGTAGTGTCTGTTCACAATATTTATTGATTTTATTTGCTATATATTTTAATTGAGCAGTGCACTTTGCATAGCTCTTAAGTTTGTGGTCAATTCTATTCTATTTTATTTGCAGCTGTCAACTCCAACAGAAGTGTTACTAACCTTGGTTGAGATTATTGGTTACGGTTAATGGCCACAAAAAAAGGTTTCATCTCACTCTCTGCAGCTCGATAATATTCAATTTTTTCTTCAGGTGATGAACTTGCAATTTTAGTGAACAGCCTTGACTTTAACCATTGCAGCATGAAAGCAATGTTGTTATTATTATTATTATTATTATTATTATTATTATTATTATTATTATTATTATTATTATTATTAAACTCTATATTGATTCACTAAAATGAACCCAAGAACACTAGGATGGAAAAATGTTTTGTTCACGTAATTTTTTTTTTTCTTTCTTTCTTTCTTGGATATTATCATACTAATGTTGCTGCTTATCAACAGACACATTCCACAATGGTGGATTACTACAAAGTCCTTGAATTGAACCGGAGTGCTTCCCAGGCAGACATCAAGAAGGCATATCGTCGTCTGGCACTCAAATGGCACCCTGACAAAAATCCGGACAACCAAGATGAGGCAACAAAAAAATTCAAGGAAATATCAGAAGCTTATGAAGTATTAAGTGATGAAAAGAAAAAGAAGGTAAGTTAAGTGTCTTGTGTTTTAATTACGTTATGTTATGGTCACCTACGTCATCATATGCTCTGTGAGTTCTGTGATGTTCGAGTATGACCCTTATCAGTTGGCTCCTTAGTATTGGAAGCAAAACATGGATTCTGGGTGAGATTAACATTTGATAATTATGCTTCACACTTTTGCTTGAAGGAACCCCTCAGTCATATGACAATTTTGGTATGAACCAAACTGAAATTACTGAGACTAGTCATTTATTTTTTTCATAAAAGGAAATTGTTGGTGAGGAAAGGAAATACATCAATGGTATTTTTTTTTTTTTTGCGTGTGTGTGTGTGTGTGTGTGTGTGTGTGTGTGTGTGTGTGTGTGTGTGTGTGTGTGTGTGTGTGTGTGTGTGTGTGTGTGTGTGTGTGTGTGTGTGAGAGAGAGAGAGAGAGAGAGAGAGAGAGAGAGAGAGAGAGAGAGAGAGAGAGAGAGAGAGAGAGAGAGAGAGAGAGAGAGAGAGCATTGCCAATGGAATCTGCAGAAAGAGAGAACTTATTTTATATATCACCACACCAATTCTACACATTCCTTCAGTATGTGACTTAGAACCCATATTTGCCTCCTATTTTCTTAGCAAATTCAGTGAAATTGGACAGGAAGATGCACTGTCACTATATTTCAAGGATAGTTATTTTTTCACTGAGTATTTTATAATTTGATTTTATCTTTTTATGGTTAATAAACAAAGCAAGATTTAGGGAGTTGATCTTTATTCCGTATTTGGGGGCCTTGGGAACTAGGCTTGATGAGAAAATTGATTGATATTAACCCTTTCCCGACAGGTGGCATGTACGTACATGCCATGGCATGCCTGGACTATCTGCCGGGGGCATGTATGGACATGCCATGGTGTATGTATGGCCATGCCATGAGTTTTTTTGTTTTTTTTTTGGCTTATGAGGTTAGCGTAAAAAAAATCACGTCAGTAATCGACTACATTGGCCAGAGATATTATATAGTATTCACGAAGTGATGAATAAAACGCACGAATAAAATACCAATATGTATAAAAAAAAAAAAAAATCATGTTTTTATGAAAACACTGAACATAAAAGTATATCTATTTGGAAGTGATAGTATAAACCTGTTGAAACTAAAGTTATCTTATAAAATAACTCACTGCTTATTTTAGTCAGACTATAGAGCGAATAATGATCAAGTTTGGAGTCTATATAACAACAAAAATATCCTACAGTCTTGATTTATCAGGAAATATGGCAAATAGAGACCTTGGAAAATAATAATTTTGAGAATACAACATAGGCTCTTAGTATTACGAAGAAAAGGATGCTGGTATTGGGCATGAGCGGTCGCGCATGCTAGGGTGACGATATAAGCCCCCGGCAGCGAGGCCCAGGCCACTATGAATACTACCCGTCGGGAAAGGGTTAAAGTCTACATTGACCAGAAAATACATCTCTGTAGAGAGATCATACTGTCACTTGTCAGGCATTTTTAGCACAAAAAATTTATGTAATTTATTTTAATTATTTTGGTAAATTTCAGATTTTTTTTTTTTTTTTTATCTGACTTCATTTGGAGAACCAGGGCTTGATTCCCCCACCTATACTGATGTTGCTTTAAATCCCATTGTTAAATATTTTTTGTTTCTTTTACATACCTTTTGTTGCACAAAGTAACAAAGTAAATGGTCAAATTGGGGAATGACCATTTTGTGCATATGTGAATTCTATATTTTATGGCCATTAACTCTTTGCCGACGGGTGGCATGTACGCACATGCCATGGCATGGCGGGACCATCTGCCGGGGGTACTTACGCATATGCCATAATGTATGTATGGACATGCCATGAGTTTTTTTTTTTGTTACAGTCACGGCAAAGATTATTTTTCTGCCACTGAAAGTGTGATTAAGTCGGTTTTAACACTTTCATTTTTACCATGCAAAAAAAAAAAAAGATTTCAACTCCATGATGCCACACACTGCTTATTTTATTCGGACTATAGACCGAATAATGATCAAATATAGAGTCTATATAACATCAAAAATATCCTTCAGTCTTAATTTATACATACATATTTACAACATGTCTTCGTAGTATTACGAAGAAACGGCATGGGATGCTGGTATTTGGCATGAGTGGTCGCGCATGCTAGGGCGACAATATAAGCCCCCGGCAGTGGGGCCCGGGCCACTATGAATACTACCCGTCGGAAAAGGGTTAATGATGGTTTCTTTAAGAAATTATATTATCCGTTAAAGTAGGTATTGTATTTGCTATTTTTCAAAATTTCTTGATCACCATAAAGTAATAATACTCTTGGTTTAATTCATGTTGTTTCTTCAGTAGTAAATGGTAATAGCTATTTTCCTTTCAGATTTATGACCAATTTGGCAAAGAAGGACTTCAAACAGGAGGTGGACCTGGACCTACAAGGCCTCGCACATCCCGCTCAGCACGTCACCATGGCCACTATCGCTATGACGATGATTTCGACTACACCTTCCCAACGTTCACTTTCAGAGACCCTGAAGAAGTGTTTAGAGAATTCTTTGGCGGCGATCCCTTTGCAGAATTGTTCAGCTTTGACCCCTTTGACAACCACAGTCGCCGCCGTCGGCAAGGCAGACACAGAGGAAGTTCAGACCCTTCTCTCTCACATCATCTCAGCCATCCAAATTCCATCAGCAGCAATTTCTTCAATCCTTTCGGCACTCTTTTTGGGGCAGGGATGTTTTCACCTTTCTCAGATTTTGACACTCTTGGTGGTGGTGGCTTTACCTCATTTTCCTCGCAGTCCTTTGCCACAGTTGGGGGTCCTGGCATGAAACGCACTTCCACCTCAACAAAATTCATTAATGGCAAGAAAATTACCACCAAGAAGGTTTCAGAGGGTGGCCAAGAAACTGTCATGACCTTTGAAAACGATGTACTCAAATCCAAAACAGTTAATGGTGTACCGCAAGCCTTATCTTACTAGGATGAAAGTCAATTTTGCAGAAGACTGTGAAGTGTTTTGTGGAGATCGTCTAACCTTCAAGAGAGGTTAGAACATTCTTGACTGTTTTGCTGACAGAGCTAACATTTTGTGTTTTGCTGTTATAGTAAGAATGATTACATTGTGTACATGATGTGTAAAATGAAGTGAAAGGATGTAAAGTTTATGTTCAGTGTATTTAAGTTATTAATGATTATCACTATGATTTATTTTTGCATAGCTACTGTACACCTCAAAAAATTGCTGTATCATTTTATTTTTTCTTTCTTTCTTTTTGTTTTTTCCTTTTTCCCCACTTTCAAAAACTGTACTTACAAAGGTAATAGATGTATGAGGATGATCTTTAACTATTAGACATGGCTAAGCACAATTAGCTTACAGAAAAGTGTGGTACAAAATAGCTGCACTAGACTAATATATACTTATAGGCTCTTAGATTTGGTTGTGTGTTACTGAGCTTTAGCTCTTTGGCTAGGTTATAAAAGCCTTTTTGATTTATTAGTTTATTTATTATTTTTTTTTTATCCTGAGTACTTTTTTATTTCAGTATTATGTATAATGGATTAGTCTTAACTAGTCTGCCACACTTATGGATAGAATTTGTTTTGGTTGATGAAAAGGCATGATAGTGACTTAGCCCATTGGATGTTTGTAATCAGAATGGACAACCAATTTTTGAGAACCAATGAGTGAAAGGTACTGAAAGTTTATGTATCTAAAAATATCAGATTCTTACAGTCAGAAAGTGCTTTCCATATATTCCTTGGATATAAACCCTCCTTTTTTCCATCATTAAATGCTTGTGAGGGGAATATTTTTTGAAGACTTGATGTTAGATAAGTGTATGCAATTTTAGTGTTTGATAGATGTCGACTGGGGACAAGATCACATTGAAGCAAGATATTTTGCCCTGAGAAAAAAAGATGATTCTGTGGTTTCCAAGAAATACAGCAGAGTCATTTTTATTTTTCTATAATGACAGCCACACTATTTAGTGGAGAAGTAGAAGGTGTGTAGGAGACTTCTCTAAAGGTGTCCTCACAGTTCATAGTGTGGCTTGCCAAGTTTCTTTAAACTGATAGCATCATGTACATACTGCAAGCTTTACTAGATTTCAGGAAGTATAGCTTTAGATTGCATTGAAACAGTCCTCAAAGCTGGCCTTTCACTTTTAGTAGCTTGTCAGTATTTGTTTAAGGAATACTGGCACTGCTAGTCACACTAGGTAACTGGTTTATTAAGATTTCCATGGGGCATCAGAAAATTAATTACCAGCTTGCCTCTTATCGATTCATGTGGTTTGTTTGTTTGTTGAATTAATTGTCATACATCTTCAATCAGTAGTTTGTCTTTTCTCGTGGCTTGCTTTTAAAACAACAGAAGTACTAAAAATTATTACAAAGGCACAAGTTCATTGATAGAACAGTGTAATATTAGAAACACAGATATTGATAAGGTTTGAAAATGTGGCATCCACAATAACAACTTTTCATCATTATTTAGCACATGTTTCGTGAATTGTCATACAAAAAGATTACTTTGAAATGTGATATTTTGTTTTAATATTTGTTTCCAATTTCTCTTTTGTAGAGAAAACTAATATTAGTCATATTAATAGCTTTCCCATTCTTAGTAACCATGAGATATGACAAAAGAGTATCGTCAGTGTTTAAGTTAGTTGATAGTAGTCTGCTTCAAAGTGTAAAAATTACCTGCATTGTACACCAGTAATAGTATTGTAGGGCTGCATATGTAAGGTTGTAGTGTTCTGGGTTGGAGATCTTGGCGTACAGACTTTAGGAGGGTAGATAACTGTTCAGAATTTAAGTATCATAGATGATATTTCATTACTATTATATGTTATTAATTATTTAATTTTTTCATAGTAAAGACTTTTGTTGTAGGTTTTTAGATGTATGGAATTTACTGTTACAATATATAATGGAACTTCGCTGAATTGAAATTTTATGAATGAAGTAAGTTTTCTTTTAATGGATGAAATACCTGTGATCTTTCCTAATTTTCAAACACACAGACTGATTCTTTAAATGGTCATACCATAGCAGTAGCTATTTGAAACTGCTGTCTTAGTTTTCTGTTTGTGTTTGTTACTGTTCGGGTGTCAAAGCAAAATTAAGGTTGTAATTATTTCAGGTTACCGAGGTTTCACTGTCATATGAAATGGCTATGGATTTGAGATGCAAGAATGAGTAAATCTCATTTTCCCAGTAAATGAATATGAATAAGATTTTTTGAATATAACCTAGGATGATGAAAGTCTTCATAATGTTCTAATGTTTTTTTGTTTTTTTTTGTTTAGTTTTTTTACATAGAGAAAAGTAATTAACTTTTCTTCATTTCTTAACACATGGTTTTTATCTAGTTGCTATATTTTTTCCCCTCAAGTGGTGTCGATAGATTGTTGAACTGGAAAGAGAGAGTGAAAGAAATAAGTCTTCAGAATTTAAAAAAAAAAAAGAATTATGTTGTATATGTAGTTACTTGGTCTTACTTGATCCTGTCTGTAACCAGAATTGACAGCTATCATACAGTGTGACAAAAAACATTATGGAGATGTAACATTTGTCTGTGGAATTGTAGCACTCAATACAAGTTATTGACATACCTTTTAGGTTTAGGTAATGGTTTCTATGAATTGTGACTACTATGAGTTTTGTTCATAAACCGAGGTACCACTTTCAATCGGTTAATGAACATAGAACTTGCCAAAGATGAAGGATTTGTTCTGTGAGAGCTGTTTAAATCAAAATCATATTGACTGAGTCTTACAAATAGAGATGCACTTTACATCAACACTTTGTTAATACCTGTCTATTATATTCTTTTGTAATTTTATTTTTTTTCCCCATAATGAAAGGCTAAAAGAGGTTGTGTGGAAATGTTATTTTAAACTCCAAATTAATGAAACCAATACCCTGTTCAGCTAATGGTACAATAGATATTTTTTTGATTTGGAAAGATTTGATTTCAAGGCTTAATCACTGTGTAATCACAATGAACTGATATCATGTAAAAGTTCATGTTGCTAGAATGAATATATTCTTTCCTTTGCTAGCTGCAAAGTTTCATTATCAGAACATGTGAAAGCATAGCATATGATGATGATATGTTCAGAATGCTTTTGAAGTAATGAAAGCAGGTTATGTGGACTGCACTTCGTAAGCTACTCTTGAAAGGTACCCAAAGATTATTGAATATCATTCATAATAGTTTAGGCTTGCTTTGATTGTATGTATAATATTTATGTAACCTATAAATAATAAAGTGTTTATTATCTTTACCTAAATGTTAATATTTTATTTAGATTTATTGTAATCATAATATTGTTGATTATAACTGCTCAGCATTTACTTCTTTAACAACGCAAAATCTAAAACCATCTTTAAAAATTTTGATTTGATGTACTCTCTCTCTCTCTCTCTCTCTTTCTCTCTCTCTCTCTCTCTCTCTCTCTCTCTCTCTCTCTCTCCTCTCTCTCATCTCTCTCTCTCTCTTCCTCTTTTTCCTCTCTCTCTCTTCTCTCTCCTCTCTCTCTCTCTTCTCTCTCTCTTCTCTCCTCTCTCTCTCTCTCCCCCCCCCCCCCCATCCCTTGCTTGTTGTCCAGGGAGAGGCTTAGGAGATGGATACCGAGGCCCAATGTTGGGATCACCCCTGCCTCAGCTCTTGACTAATTTTGCATGGTCATTTCTTCTACTTTCCTTCTCTTCGTCATCCCCATCTGTCCTCTTATCCTAATTGTTAACTTTTTGCCACAATACTTTATCATAATTTGATGTCTGGCACATTTATTTGTTTTGACCATCAAATTTTTTAATCCACAAAATAATTTTTCTTTTCTTTCAACTAAAACTTTCCTATTTTAGGCTTTGCCCCAACCTCCTTCCTATCGCTCATGATCTTCAATGATGATGTGCAGAAACTATCACACACACACACACACACACACACACACCACCCACCACCCACCACCACACCAACAAACACACACACACACCACACACACACACACACAACACACATATATTTTATTTTGCAGATATATTCGGAAAAAAATAAATAATATTAAAATATATTTTATTAGCTTTTTTTTATATTATATAATTT
>NC_051394.1:38968548-38971048 GCF_015228065.2 Penaeus monodon
ATATTTATGTATATAAATATATATAATATAAATATATATATATTATATATTAATATAAAAATATCTATTCCCTAAATACTATTTTTAAAAATAATAATATTTATATATATATATATATATATTATAAAATAAAATATATATATATATTTTTATATTAATATATATATATATATTATATATATAATTTTATATATATAAAATATATAATATATATATTTTATATATAAATAATATTTAATATATTAAATATATATTTTATATATATATATATATATATATATATAATATAAAATTTTTATATATATTATAAAATATAAAAAATTAAAAATTTTTTTTTATTAATTTTAAATATATAAATATTTTTTTTTATATGTTATATAATATTATATATTTTATAATTTTTATATAAATATTATCCCTTTTTAAATAAAATACCCATTTATTTTTATATAATATTTTATTATTTATTTCCCATTTATAATAAATTTTTATAATATTTATATTTTATAATATATTATATAAAATATATTTTATTTTTTTTAATATTAATAATATTTTAATTTTTTTTTAATTATATTTTTATATTATTTTATATAAATATATATAATATATTTTATACCCCCCCCCCAAAAAAAAATAAAAAAATATATATATATATAATATAAATTAAAATATATTATATAATTAAAATAAAAATTTTAAAATCTAATATGTATATATAATATAATATATATATTATATATTTTATATATTTTTATATATTATATTATATAATGATATATAAAAACATTTTTTATATAATATAATTATATTATTTTATATATTATTTTATTATATATAAAAAATATATAAATTATAACCCCACACACACAACACCTTTCACTTTTTTTTTTGTATTGTATTTATATTTATATATATTATAAAATAATTTAATTATTTATTTTTAAAATATTATATATTAATTTTAAAATATATAATATATATATTATATATATTTTATATTGTTAATAAAATATATAATTAAATAAAATATTATTATATATTATATATATATTATAATAATTTATTATTATATATATATTATAAATGTAAAATTTCCCCCAACAACATAATCCGTGTGGGGGTTTAAAGTAAAATGTGATACTTTTTTTTTATATAGACTTTTATTTTAAAATCTCCAATTTATTAATGTTTTAAATTTCAATGGGGGGGGGGAAAACCGCACTTTTGGGCAAAGCAAAACTCACGTATTTTAAAGCTGGCCATAGAGTGTCTTCAGACACGTCAAAAAATTTTCTCACGGGGTTTCCCGGGGTGGTCTCGAATGAATCTCGAGGGTGACCAAGATGCTGTACTTGGCGACTTTTATTTACTTGGGGCTTTGTGTGTTAGCGGGGTTTAAAGTGTTTTAGTACGTTTATCTTTAAAACGTACAGTATATCTCGGTCTGATACAAAGTCAGGAAAATATATTCAACCAGGATACAGATTTCAGATGCAGAATAATGAAGATATTTAGATCCAAATTTCCCTAAAGATATTCAGATACAGAATACAAAGCGGGATCGATGAAAAAAATACGATTAAGAAAATGAAACTTCAGATTGGATAAGGTATTCAACAAAAAAATACAAAAGTTTTTTCGAGTGAGCTACTAAGAAGTTTTTAAAAGGTGGAAGTACAGGTAAAAAGAAAAAAAACTTCAAATTCTTTAAAAAATAAATGTCTCAACGCGGATATAAGCTTCCACCAGGCTCGCATGGTTCTCCACCGCGAACATGTTTGGTCTGGTAAAAGGACGGGGAAAAACGATTCTCGACGCTGTAAAAAAAAACTTTCCCGTAGTTTTTTCTATACGGCATGTAACTAAAGATGGGGAAAGGCTACACAGCATATCGGGTTTTTACGAAGTGTTATTGCTGATCATAAACTTTTTTTTTAGCGTAATAAAGTTGGTCCCTTTAAAAAAAAAAAATCTTCTGCCTTTGGGAAATCCCGGGTAAATACTGTAATTCCCAAACGATTACTGTTTCTCCTCCTCATCATCCCCCCCATTCCATTCCATTATACGATTACTTTAAAAGGGTTGAAATGCAGGAGTAAGCTTGAAATTTTTGTTTAAAAAGTGATCTTATCAAAACCATGTATTCTTTATACTATGCTATTTCTTGCTGCTGCCAAATGCCCCGCGTTCTTCATGTTACTGCAAAGTTTTTTTTGATAAGATTGAATATAATGACAACACGCATTCCTAAACCTCAGCAAGTGGGTTTATGTCCACATGCAAAGTTTTTTTTTTCGGGTTTTTTAAAAGAGGTTCTTGTCTTTGAATAGCAAGCTGCTTATGTGATGTCATTCTCTTTAAAAGGCGCAAAACGAAAGCAATATCAAAATTTTGAACTTTTTTCTTTCCGATTTATCAAAAGGAAGTTTTCATTTATCCCTTCTGCAACAGATACGACAAGATTCGTGCACACACGCAAAACCAAACACACATACTT
>NC_051394.1:38972434-38977434 GCF_015228065.2 Penaeus monodon
TCAATCCTTTTCCCATTATGCCACATTCTTCCCAATGTTTCGCTAGTTTACAATCTCAAATTTTAGTAATCGAATTTTTTTAAATGATAGCATTATATGATCACTAGACATAAGACAATGGTTCAAAATTATATATATCGAATGATATGGTATTGCTAGGAATGGAGATTTATGTAAAGCTTACACTGCAAGTTGCTTAATCTACTTTATGATTAATAAAGTCAGTTATCTCGAACGTATAAGCGGAAACGCACGCACATACATACAAACAAACACCTACGTGTGTGCGTGCGTGTATGTATATATCTATATGTATACACACACACACACACACACACACACACACACACACACACACACACACACACACACACACACACACACACACACACACATATATATATATATATATATAATATATATTTTATATATGTATATATATATATATATATATATATATATATATATATATATGTATAAGGGCGCGGTGGCCGAGTGGTTAGAGCATCGGACTCAAGACTGTCACGACGGCAATCTGAGTTCGAGGGTTTCGAGTTCACCGGCCGGCGCGTTGTTCCCTTGGGCAAGGAACTTCACCTCGATTGCCTACCTAGCCACTGGGTGGGCAAGCCAACCCAAGCCAATGCTGGTCCCAAGCCCGGATAAATAGAGAGAATGATTACCTAAAAGGTAACACCGGCACTCTCCGTGGAAAGGAACTGGGGACCCTACCATGTACTCACTCCAATATCATCACAACATGAAAAATACAATCAAGTATCATGGTGTGACCACGGCGGCTCAAAAATGAACCAACCGTTAAAAAAAAAAAAAAAAAAAAAAAAAAAAAAAAAAAAAAAAAAAAAAAAAAAATATATATATATATATAGATATATATATATATATATATATATATATATATATGTATATATGTGTGTGTGTGTGTGTGTGTGTGTGTGTGTGTGTGTGTGTATGTATATATATACATATATATGTGTATATATATATATATACATACATATATATACATACATATATATATATATATAGATATATATATATATATATATAATATATATAATATTATATTTTATTTATATGTGTGTGTGTGTGTGTGTGTGTGTGTGTGTGTGTGTGTGTGTGTGTGTTCATTCAACTATTTGATTACAAATAGATGACACCGACTTGATAAAGAGGCAGAATGCGCTGAAATATGCAAAAAGAAAAGGATGAGCGCAGGCGAAATGGGCGGGGTAGCGAGGGCGGGTCACACAACGAGGGGAGGGGAGAGGGCGTGAACTCAGATCGTCCCACGCGGCGTAGAAAAGACCTATGATGTAAGGCGTCACGAAGGTCAAGAAGAAGAGAGGCGGTCGGGGATGGATGGAGGTAAAGGTCTGTGGCTCTCTCTCTGTCTCTCTCTCTCTCTCTCTCTCTCTCTCTCTCTCTCTCTCTCTCTCTCTCTCTCTCTCTTTCTCTCTCTTTCTTTTCTTTCTCTCTCTCTTTTCTCTCTCTCTCTCTCTCTCTCTCTCTCTCTCTCTCTCTCTCTCTCTCTCTCTCTGCGAATTTAAAGTATTGTTTTCGGTTGGTTTAGTATTTACTTATGCGGATGTGTGTGTTTGTAGAAAGTCATCGATATGCTTAAATGGATAGAGACATACGTACAAATAAGTTCTCACACCATATAAAAGCTTTTATGTGTTTATGTGTGTGAACATATAGCTATGCGAATTTGTCTCTTCTTCTGTTACTTCTGCTTTGTCACCGTCATCATCCTCATCCTGATCATCATTTTCTTCTTTTTCTTCTACTTCTTCTTCCTCTCTCTCTCTCTCCCCCACCCCTCTCTCTCTCTCGCTCTCTCTTTCTCTGTCTATCTATCTATCTCTCAATCAATCTATCTCTCCCGCTCTATTTTTCTCTATCTGCATGTGCATATGTGGGCAATAATATTTTTTCTGTCGCTTTTGTGTTGAAAAATAATGGGTCTTTTCCAGCTTTGCCTCCTTTTCACAGAATGGCAGGTGAGCGGCTGCGTCATTCAGTGAGATGAACAGCGTTTTTACGTCATTATACGTTTAGAGGCTGACTTAATGATCGTGGCAGATTCCACTGCCAAGGGGCGCAGACAGCCACTCTGCCGCAGAATGACAGTGAATGACCTCGAACGACGAGATGTGGCTCAGACTGATGTAACGTGACGGAGGACGAAGCGATATTATGCAAAGCGACGAAATAAAGCTTATCAATACACACACTAGGATCGATGCCAGCCTGACCTCCAGCGCCGCTCTCACCTTAGGCCAGGGCGGCAACGGCTGTCATGGGGATTTACGCGCTGCACCGCCCTCGCTGTACATTACACTTCCTTTCTTTATTTGCCTACTACAACATTAACTGTGAAGCTGTCCACCCTTTGCGCATACTCCTCATGCTCATTTCTATCTACTCCATTCGCTGTGCACTTCTCAGCACATCATGAACATGAACATAATCACTCGCCCAGATAAAGTGTCATTTGCTTCCCGCACAAGCTTCCTTCCTCGTGTTCTTTCTCCGTCCTGCGAAGTTATTTTCCTTCTGTCACCCAAGATTGATTCCGTAGTCTTGGGACGCTGAAATTTAAGTTTTATCATATATAGTGATTGATAATGTTACTGTAATATACTTTAAAGCTATCTGCTTTAACGGAATCACGTTGCTTAGGTTACAAAAGTCTGCTGGCGATCAAGTTATCAATATACCTCACTGGTATGACACTGCAGTCTGAATTCAAGAATATTGTAGACTGTGTAAAAATGATTTAGGAATGCGTTTTATATATAATATAATAATTTAAAATTTTTTTCTATTTTTAAAATATAATTAATAATAATATATAATATATTATATATACAAATATATATATATATAAAATATATTTAAAATATATAAAATATATATAATATATATAATAAAACATATACATACACGTGTGTGTGGGGTCCCATGCATGTAGTAATGGGGTATATACACACACAAAAAACCAACACAAAAACAAAAAAAAGGTGTGTGCGTATGTGTGTGTGTTGGTGTGTGTTGTGTGGGGGGGTGTTTTGGGTGTGTGTGTGGGGGTTTTGTGTGTGTGTGTGTGTTGTTGTGTGGGTGTTTTGTGTGTGTGTGTGTGTGTGTTTTTTTTGTGTGTGTGTGTGGTGTGTGTGTGTGTGTGGTGTGGGTGTGGGGTGTGGGGGGGGTGTGTGTGTGTGTGTGGGGGTTGTTGTGTGTGGGGTTTGGGGGTGTGTGTGGGGGGTGTGTGTGTGTGTGTGGGTTGTGTGTGTAAAACACATCCCACAAACACCATCATAAAAAAAGGGCTTTACGTACAGAAACTTTTAGAGACGGAATATTGTTTTTCAGAAAAAATTATTACAAAAGGGGTTTTTTCGTGTTCAACAAAAAAGGGAAAGGTATACGAAAAGGGCATAGCCGGGGCAGCGGATCACACAGATTGATAAATGAAAAACCGGGCCCATAAACCTGGGGGCCAAAGCCTGTGATGAATGGTACCCCGTGAGAAAAAGGGAGTGGGAATACTACAAAGTTGAATGAGTGGAGGACATGGCGCGGGGACGTGATGTTATAATGCTTTTACGCACTCGGGCCCCAGTTTTAAAAGGGCGAAGGTTAGTTTGACTTCCGTGTTTTTCCCCCTTTTGGGTCCTAGTCTCTCTCCCTGTCTGCGTGTTTTTTAAGTCTCTCGGGTTTTGTTTTTAAATCTATCTTTTTCCCCTTTTCTCATTAACCCCCCCTTCCCCCCCCTCCCTTTCTTCTTTTTTTTTTCTTCTCTCCCTTCCCTTCCCCTTTTTTTTCCCCTTTCTTTCTCTTTCTTTATGCACCTTTTGCATCAAAAAAACTCACCGGAAAGGGGTTTTTCATTGTGAAGGATTATTTTTTCTTCGAGAAAAATGTTTGCTTAAAATTTTTAGGCCGGGAAAGGTACAGCTGGGGTTGTAATAATTCTTGGACTGACAGCGGCATTTTTTTTTTTTTTAATTTTTTTAAGCTATGTTTCGGATAGGACTTTACGAAAGATGGGGGAAACAAGTTCTTGCAAACCCGTTTAAACGGGGATTTGTAAAACGGTGTTTATTTAAAAAGGACATAAAATACGCATGCACACAAACACAATGGGGGGTTTTTTGTGTTACTTTCACACAAAACACACCACAAAACCCCACACCACACACACACAAACCCCACACCCCACACACAACCCCACACCCAACACCACAAAAACCCCAAAACACAAACAATATATATTAATATATAAATATATATATATATATAATTTTATAAAATATTTTATATAAAATGCACTAAATATTCACAACAACACACACCCACACAAACCCCCACCCCACACCACACACACACACACAAACACTCACTTTTTTTTTTTTTCCGGGGGTTTTTTTTTTTTTTAGCCATATTTGTCATTATAAATTTCCCGGGTTTTGCCCCTTGAAAAAAAGGAAAAGGGTACTTGCCCAACAGTGGGCCCGGGAGGTCTTTTCCACACGAAAAAACCGGAACTTTCCCCTTGACTCGCTCTTCATCAGCAATTACTCCTCCGAAAATAAATCCAGAATCGGGAACTCCCCTTTCCCATTTCACTTGTTATTCAAAAAAATTTGTTATTTGTCCCTCAAAAAAAAAATATCAGATATGACCTTTTTGCTTTTTATCATTTACGAGTACTCCCTTACCCCTTCCGGGGTTTTGGTGTTTGGGGGGTTGTTTTTATGTGTGTGTGTGTGTGTGTGTGTGGTGTGGTGTGTGTGTGGGGTGTGTGGGGGTGTGGTGTGTGTGTGGGGTGGTGGGGGGGGTGTGTGTGGGGGTGTGTGGGGGGCATTTATGAGGGAAAAGATAAAAACATCATAATGTGGGAAAACTTTTAATGCAAACCCCTTTATAACATCCAAAAACTTTTTAACAAGCTTCTTTTAAACGTTTTAATTCTT
>NC_051394.1:38982434-38986631 GCF_015228065.2 Penaeus monodon
TTTAGTGATATAGATATCCTTTGCATCCGGTAAATATTTTTACACAGTCTACAATATTCTTGAATCAGACTGCAGTGTCATACCAGTGAGGTATATTGATAACTTGATCGCCAGCAGGACTTTGTAACCTAAGCAACGTGGGTTCCGTTTTAAAGCAGATAGCTTTAAAGTATATTACAGTAACATTATCAATCATATATATGATAAAACTTAAATTTCAGCGTCCCAAGACTACGGAATCAATCTTGGGTGACAGAAGGAAAATAAAAATTCGCAGGACGGAGAAAGAACACGAGGAAGGAAGCTTTTGGGGAAGCAAATGACACTTTATTGGGCGAGTGATTATGTTCATGTTCATGATGTGCTGAGAAGTGCACAGCGAATGGAGGTAGATAGAAATGAGCATGAGGAGTATGCGCAAAGGGTGGACAGCTTCACAGTTAATGTTGTAGTAGGCAAATAAAGGGAAAAGGAAGTGTAATGTACAGCGAGGGCGGGCAGCGCGTGAAATCCCCATGACAGCCGTTGCCGCCCTGGCCTAAGGTGAGAGCGGCGCTGGAGGTCAGGCTGGCATCGATCCTAGTGTGTGTATTGATAAGCTTTATTTCGTCGCTTTGCATAATATCGCTTCGTCCTCCGTCACGTTACATCAGTCTGAGCCACATCTCGTCGTTCGAGGTCATTCACTGTCATTCTGCGGCAGAGTGGCTGTCTGCGCCCCTTGGCAGTGGAATCTGCCACGATCATTAAGTCAGCCTTCTAAACGTATAAAGGACGTAAAAAAAGCTGTTCATCTCACTGAATGACGCAGCCGCTCACCTTTCCATTCTGTGAAAAGGAGGGCAAGCAGGGAAAAAGACCATTATTTTTCAACACAAAAGCGACAGAAAAAATATTATTGCCCACATATGCACATGCAGATAGAGAAAAATAGAGCGGGAGAGATAGATTGATTGAGAGATAGATAGATAGACAGAGAAAGAGAGAGCGGGGAGAGAGAGAGGGGGGGGGGAGAGAGAGGAGGGGGAAGAAAAAGTAGAAGAAAAAGAAGAAAATGATGATCAGGATGAGGATGATGACGGTGACAAAGCAGAAGTAACAGAAGAAAAAGGGCAAATTCGCATAGCTATATGTTCACACACATAAACACATAAAAGCTTTTATGGTGTGAGAACTAAATTTTTACGTATGTCTCATCCATTTAAAACATATCGATGACTTTCTACAAAAAACACACATCCGCATAAGTAAATACTAAACCAACCGAAAACAATACTTTAAATTCGCAGAGAGAGAGAGAGAGAGAGAGAGAGAGAGAGAGAGAGAGAGAGAGAGAGAAAAGAGAGAGGAAAGAGGGAAAGAAGAGGAAAAAAGGAGAGAGAGAGAGAGAGGAGAGGATGAGAAGCGAGAGAGAGAAGGAGAGAGAAGGAGAGAGAGAGGAGAACAGGAGAGAGAGACAGAGACAGAGCCACAGCCTTTACCTCCATCCACCCCGACCCGCCTTCTTCTTTTGACCTTCGTGAGCCTTACATCATAGGTCTTTTCTACGCCGCGTGGGACGATCTGAGTTCACGCCCTCTCCCCTCCCCTCGTTGTGTGACCCGCCCTCGCTACCCCGCCCATTTCGCCTGCGCTCATCCTTTTCTTTTGCATATTTCAGCGCATTCTGCCTCTTTTTCAAGTCGGTGTCATCTATTTGTAATCAAATAGTTGAATGAAACACACACACACACACACACACACACACCACACACACACACACACACACAATAAATATATATATAGATATATATATAATATATATATATATATATATATTATTATATATATATATGTATATATATATATATATATATATATATATATGTATATATATGATGTAATATATATATATACACATATATATGTATATATATACATACACACACACACACACACACAAACACCAACACCCCACCACACACACACACATAAAAAACATATATATATATATATATATATATATATATATATATATATATATATATATATATTTTTTTTTTTTTTTTTTTTTTTTTTTTTTTTTTTTTTAACGGTGGTGCATTTTGAGCCGCCAGTGGTCACACCATGATACTTGATTGTATTTTTCATGTTGTGATGATATGGAGTGAGTACATGTAGGTCCCCAGTTCCTTTCCACGGAGAGTGCCGGTGTTACCTTTTAGGTAATCATTCTCTCTATTTATCCGGGCTTGGGACCAGCATTGGCTTGGGTTGGCTTGCCCACCCAGTGGCTAGGTAGGCAATCGAGGTGAAGTTCCTTGCCCAAGGGAACAACGCGCCGGCCGGTGACTCGAACCCTCGAACTCAGATTGCCGTCGTGACAGTTTTGAGTCCGATGCTCTAACCACTCGGCACACCGCGCCCTATACATAATATATATATCTATATATATATAAAATAATAATATTACATATATAAATATATATATATATATATATAATTATATTGTGTGTGTGTGTGTGTGTGTGTGTGTGTGGTGTGTTGTGTGTGTGTGTGGTGGTGTGTGTGTGTGTGTATACATATAGATATATACATACACGCACGCACACACGTAGGTGTTTGTTTGTATGTATGTGCGTGCGTTTCCGCGTTATACGTTCGAAAATAACTGACTTTATTAATCATAAAGTAGATTTAAGCAATTGCAGTGTAAGCTTTACATAAATCTCCATTTCCTAGCAATCCATATCATTCGATATATATAATTTTGAATCCATTGTCTTATGTCTAAGTGATCATATTAATGCTATCATTTAAATAATTACTCATTTTGACGATATTAAACAGCAAACATTGGAAGAATGTGATAATGAAAGATTGATTGGCAAATACTTTGAGCATTGTATTTATTTTATCTCCCACTCTTTGGAGTAATATTCAGCAACACATCGCATTTGATAGTGGCACTCGTTAACAGTGGGCAAAAAATAGGATTCAAGACATTTATTCTTAATACCCCCTAATAAAGCCTTTTAGACCAAAAACATGTATTCCTAATAAAGAGGAGAGGGAATGGGGAGAGAGAAAAGAGGGGGGGAGGTAGATAGATATTTAGAAGGTAGTTACTAGATAGATGGAGAGAGAGAGAGAGAGAGAGAGAAGAGAGGGGAGAGGAGAGAGAGAGAGAGGAGAGAGAGAGAGAGAGAGAGAGAGGAGAGAGAGGGGAAGAAGAGAGAGAGAGAGAGAGAGAGAGAAATACACAAATATAAGTCAAATGAAATAAGAATAATATCCCGATAAAAAAGTTAGAAATTTCCAGGGGGAGTTTTTGGTAAACCGGTCGAACCCTGTGAGGGACAGGCCTGGCTATTCGACCATGTTTCGAACCGATAAATTTAAAAGACGGTGAGGGTTTTTTTTCGTATCGTGAATGACGGAAAATAAGGGCTGTTAGTGTGATTAAAGACCGAAAAACTCCAGTGTGAAATAAGATGGGAAGTGGAAGGTGAGGTGTTTTTAAAAAGGGTGGAAGGAGTAAACTATAAGTTTGCGAAGTGGGAGTCGTTAGTGATATAAGAAAAGTGAGTGGCAGAGAGAGAAAGAGAGAGAGAGAGAGAGAGAGAGAGGAGAGAAGAGAGAGGAGAGATGAGAGAGAAGGGGAAGAGAGAGAGAGAGAGAGAAAGAGGGGGGGGGGGGAGAGGGGGGGGGGGGGAGAAGAGAGAGGAGGAGAGAGAGAGAGAAGGGGGGGGGGAAAGAGAGGAGAAGAGGAAAGAAATAATGAAGGAAAAAGAAACAGAAGCAGAGCTTTAATATAAATATTAAGGCGATACAAGGTAATGATCATCATAGATAGAGTTTAAATGACAACAAACTATTTTAACTGATTTGCGATATTCCTTTCATGTTTTAATTATCCCGTTTGGTAACAGCAGACCTATTCTACACAAATTTCGTTTTCTCTTCAAAGAAACAATTAAAGTGCCCAGGCCTTCGCTAAAGGTATGCCACAGTAAACAAACATACGTGGATCCATATTTACAAGGAACCCGTGCGTGTTATAAAACATAGGTCGAGATAAATCCGGATAAGGCTGGTAAAGTTGCAAGTAAAAGAACAGAAAGCAAGAAATACAATAAAATGATACAAAAAACGCATGCACAAGCAGGGGTCAAAGATAATTTTAAAAGTAAAGAGTGACAACAAATAATTAAAAAA
>NC_051394.1:38986731-38994386 GCF_015228065.2 Penaeus monodon
AATATAAAAATTAATATAAAAATTATAAAATAATAAAAAAAAAATAAAATATTAAAAAAACCTTAAATATAAATATATATAAAAAATATATATATAAAATTAAAAAAAAAAAGTATATATTATATAAATAAATAATTTTAAATATATACAAAAAAAAAATTAATATAAAAAATAAAAAATATATATATAAAATTATTTTTTATATAAAAAAATATATTATATAATATATTATTATAAATATATATAGATATATATATATTTTATATATATATAACAATAGTCACACCATATGTGTGTGCAATAATATATAATATATTATTATATATATATAATAATATATATACATATATAACAATATATACATATATGTAAACCACACACACACACACACACACACACCACACACAATATATATAATTATATATTATAATATATATATATAAATATATACATATATATATATAAAATATTATATATATTTTTACACAAACTATATATAAATATATATATATATATATATATATATAATATTTTGGGGTGTGTGTGTATTTGTGGGTGCGTGTGTATGGTGTGTGTGGGGTCTTTGTGGTGTGTATTGTGGTATGTTTTGCGGTGTGTATGTAATATATGGACAACACAAACACACACCACACACACACACCAACACACACACAATATAAAAAATATATGTATATATATATATAATAATTAATAAATATAAATATTTTTAAAAAACATATTAATATTATTTTAACAGGTTAGAGATTATATTTTTTATTTTCTTTTTCAGGTTTTTTTGAAGTTTTATAACAATGTGTTTGCTTGGATATTTTTTTTCTTCCCCTCCCAGTTTTTTTTTTTTTAACTTTATTTTATATTTTCCCCATTTTATATGTTTTCTTTCCGCACAGTTTCGCACCCCCAGATGGGGGCTCCCCCTCTCTCCACCCCCTTTCCCCCCCCTCCCCCAGAGCTCAACGTCTTTTATGTTATTCTCTCCTCCTCACATCTCCTGCCAGCCCCCGGTGCTCCCCCCCCCGCCCTCCCCCCCCACCTTCCCCCTTTTTCCCCTTTCCATCCCCCCTCTCGCCTTACCCCCCCTACCCTCCTTTTTCTCTTTGCCATCTCTCCCTCTCTTTTTTCCTAAAGGGAGAAGAGGTGAAGGGGATGGAAAAGGGGGGAGAGGAGATTGGGGATGGAGAAGGGGGATAAAGCGAAGCAAAAAAAGGAACAAAAATACTGCGGGGAGACAGGAGGGGGGAAAGCAAAGGGAGAGAGGGATAAGCGAGGGTGAAGGAGAAGAAAAAAAAAGAGGGGAAGGAAGGGGATGAAGGAGGAGAAAGGGGGGATAAGGGGGGGGGAGGGGGGAGGGGAGAAGGGGGGGGGGGGAGAGTGGGAGAGGGGGAATGGGGGAGGGGGACCCCGGCGTGCAGGGGGCCATCCGAGTGGAGACTTCGTACCGCGTCGTGGGAAAAATCACGCAGACAACGGGGGCCGAGCTTTGGTTTACGGGTGATTTGGGGCGCTGGGTAGGGAGGGGGTGAATTGTATGTTTTATTTCGTTAGGGATTTACTCGGTATTTGCAGTTGCATTTTGATTGGGGGTTTAGGGGCTTGCAAGAGCCCGGGCGGCGGGGGGGGGAAGGGGGGGGGGGAAAACGGGAAAGGGGGCAAGAGGGATTATGAAATCGATATAAAAATTGTGTTTTTTTTAAATTTTTTAAATGGTTTTTTTTTGAAAAGGGGAAAAAGAGGTGCGGGAACTTTTTGACTTAGGGGGAAAATATAAGAGGGAATGCGGGGGGGTGACGGGGGGGAAAGGGGTAGGGAGGGGGGTTGGGTCCCCAGGGTGTGTGGAACGAGTCATGGAAACCGCACCCCAGGAACAGTTAGAGCCCCGGTTTTTGACAATCGACAAATTTTACAACAGTTTCTACGGGGGGAAGCCGCCCTAACCCCGGAGTTTCTCTCAACATACCATTTAATTTTTCCAGTCCCTTTTCTTCGGTTAATGGAGGGGTGTGTACGGGTAGTTAAAGGGGGCTCGGTAAACTACCATAGCCTAACTACCCGTCTTTACACACTTCTTCCACCCTTTAAAGATTGATGGATCTTACTCGACGGGGTTAAATTTTAACGGAAAAAAAAAAAAAAGGAAAAGAAAAAAAAAGGGACTTTCTCTCCCCCGGGAAAATTGGTATGTTTTTAGAGGCCCTTTCTTTTTGTGAAGGGGGCGGGGTAGAGTATGGGGGGGGGGTGGAGGAGAGGGGGAGGGAAGAGGGGGGGGGGGTTTTTTTTTTTTTTTTAAAGGGGGGGGGTATTCTTTATCGGGATTGGGGGGGGGGTTTTTGGGGGGGGAGGGGGAGGGAAAACCCCTGGATTGGTAAAGAAAAATTTTTATGGAGGGGTTTTTTGGAGGGAAAAGACACCCTTTTTTAAGGGGGAGGCCGTTGGGGCCCCCCTGAAGAACCGAGGGGTGGGGGCTTTTGTTTACGAGGAAATTTTTTCTTTTCATCCAACAAATTTTTCCCCTTTTTTTTCCTTAACAGGGAACTTTTTTTTTTTTTTTAATTAAAAATTGTTTTTAAAAAAGGGCCCTTTTTAAAGTTTTTTTTGTTATAAAAAAGAAAGGTATAAATTTTTTTTTCATTTTGGGCCCTTTTTGATTTTCCAACTTTTTTAATTTTTTTACTAGGTCGGGAAATTTTAAAAAACCCTTTTACAAAAATAATGCAAGGAAATTTGGGGACGGTTTAAAAATTTTTTGCAAAAAAAGAAAAATTACCCCCGGGGGGAAGTAATAAAAAACCCCAATACAATGATCAGGGTTTCCCTCCGCAGTTGCTGTCACCCCTGGGAAAGGCTTCTGTAAGTGAAAAGGGGTCGTTGTTGAGGCGTCGAAAAAGTTTCAACAAAGGGGTTACTTTCTACGGGGGGTATGCTTCATGCCCCTTTTGTTTATTTTTCCTTTTTTTCCTTTTGGGGGCCTTTTCTGGTTATTGTCTTGCTTTTAATTTTTCCCCTTTTGGAACCCTTTTGGGGGGTGGTTTGTTTTGCGGGTTGGGTGGGGTGGGTGTGGGGTTTTTTGGGTTTTGTTGGTTTTTTAAAAGGATTTGGAAATTTAATAAATATACATAAAAAAACCCCCCACACCCACACCAAACCCCCACCCAACACCAAAAACAAAAAAAAAAACCCCCCCCACACCACACACCACACAAACCCCCACACAACACACACACACACACACAATAACACCCCACACACAACACACACACCACACCCCCCCCAAAAAAAAAACACACACACACACCCTTTTTTTATAATATTTAAAAAATATATAAAAAATATATTTTTACAAAAAAAAAAACACAAATAAAATAAATAACAATAAATATATTATAAAATATTAATATATATAATATAAAAAATAAAATAAATATTTAAAAAAAATTTTTTTTTTTTAAAAAAAAAAAAATTTATTTTAAAAAAAAATATTAAAAAATACATATATTAACAAATAACAATTATATGTATACAAAATATACATATATAAAATAATTAAAATACAAATTTTAATTTTAAAAAATTTTTAAAAAATTTTGTAGTATAATGATAAATTTTATTTATGTTTAAATTTATGTAATTGGGTTTTAATAAATTGTTATAGTATATAAATTTTATATAATCTTTTTTTTATATAAATTTTAAAAAAATATAATTTTAAAAATTTTTTGTTATATTAAAAATTTTATTATAAATTTTTAAAATTATATAATATTATTATTTTATATATATTAATTGTGGTTTTGTTGGTGTTTTTTTTTTTTTTTTTTTAAATTTTTTTTTTTGGTTGTGTGTGTTGTTGGGGGTTTTTTTTGTGTGTGTGTGTGTGTGTGTGGTGTGTGTGTGTGTGTGGTGTTGGTGGTGTGTGTGTGTTTTGTGTTTGTGGTGTGTGTGTGTGTGTGTGTGTGTGTGGGGTTTGTGGGTGTGTGTATGTATATATGTATATTAAATCATTATAGATTATACATACATGCATGCTCACACAAACGCAGCCCACGTATTTAAAAACCCACAAACACACACACGCACACGATCGCGCACGCCAGGACACCAGCATACACACAAATCCTCACACACAGCGTTCGCGAAATAGAAAATACTACAATATTGGCGGAAGGACTAATAACACAGACAAAGAGCCACTCACCTCGAGCAAAAAGGAACAGAATAAAGGCGAGAGAGGCAGTAGATTAGCATACCGACCTCCGATAGACAGCCAAGTAGATCGCCCTGTGTTTGAATTATCTATTTCTGACAGCTCCTCTAACAGCACGAGGGCCCCTTTAGTCAACATTAAAGATAGCTCTTTCCATCTTGCTGACAGCAGACTGACAGCGGAGGGTAGACAGGCAACAGTGATTCATGTGATGATTCGGGAAATTATGAGCCTGTGACGTCATCCTCTGGTCAATTCGGTTTGCTTCTTTGCAAAAATAAAGGGCAGTTTAATAGCCAGACTGCTAATAGTTCTGTACATTGCAAATTATTTTTTCGTAAAATGCCGTGCAAATTTAATTGTACCGAGCCATATTCAGTATCTAATTAGTACAAAGAGAGATATGGAAATATAAAACATGATTCGGTAAGCAGATGAAATAAATACACAATTATAGCCTTTCGTTTCTTATGACAAAAAAAAGGGCCTTTTCAAAATATGAGATCCCATTTTTTATAGTTTCAGATCCTATTACACTCCTATAACAAACCAACTACAAAACGTTCCCATAGTATCAGAGACAAAAAGCAAAGAAGGAAATATTAAATAGATAAATGGATAGATAAAGAAGAGAGAAAGTGTTCGACTCGCTAAATGCATATAAGCTCCGGGCGAGTCGTCGGTGCGTCTTCGAGGTGGGGCCGCAGCACACTGAGCCGTACCCTCGTAAAAAACAAGAACGAGTTGTAACAATATTCCTCACGAAAAATCAATCACATGAAGGAAAAGATTTATTCTATTACGGCACATACCATAGGGGTTTACTCGCTGCCTCCCTCTCTTCGTCCCTCCCCACTACCCCAGCCTCTCCCATCTACTCACCTGTCCCTCTCCATCCCCAGATCCCCACCTGCACTTACCCTCTCCCTCCACCCAACCCCCCAACCACCCATCTCTTCCTATCCCCCCCTCCCTCTTCCCCTCCCCCTCTCCCCCACCCCCCACCCCCATACTCTACCCGCCCCTTTCAACAACAAAGAAAACGGAGCCTCTAAAAAACAATACCAATTTGTCCCGGAGGAGAGAAAGATCCACTTGTGTTTTTTTTCCTTTTTTTTTTTGTCCGTTAAATTCAACCCCCGTCGAGTAAGATCCATCAAGTCTTAACGAGGTGGAAGGAAAGGTGTGTTAAAGGAGGGTAGTTAGGCTGTGTGTAGTTCTACCTGAGCCCAAAACTACCTGTAAACACCCCTCCATTAACCGAGAAAGGAGACTGGAAAACTATAAAATGGTATGTTAGAGAGAAACCACGGGGTTAGGTCGGCTCTCCCCCCGTAGAAAACTGTTGTAAATTTTTCGATTGTCAATAAGCCGGGGGGCTCTAATCATGTTCCTGTGTGCGGTTTCCATGAGCTCGTTCCACAAAACCCTGGAGGACCCAACCCCTCCTACCCCTTCCCCTACGTCACCCCACGCATTCACCTCTTATATTTTCCCTCTGAAGTCAAAATGTTCCAGCACCTCTTATTTTCCCCCTTTTCAAAAAAATACCATTCGAAAAATTAAAACGAAACAACAATTCTTATATCGATATTCATAATCCCTCTTGCCCCTTACCTGTTCCCCCTCCCCCTTCCCCCCCCCCGCCAGGACTCTTGATCAAGCCGCTAATCCGCCAATCAATATGCAACTGCAAATACCGAGTAAATCACCTAACGAACTAAAACAATACAATTCACCCCCTCCAGTACACCAGCGCCCCTAAATCACCTCGTAAACAGAAAGCTCGGCCTCGTTTTCTGCGTGATTTTACCGACGACGCAGGTACGAAGTCTGCCACGTCGGATGGGCCCCTGCAGCGGGCCGCTCCCCCTCCCATTTTCCCCCCCTCCCATCTCCCTCCCCCTCCTTCTCCACCTCCCCCTCCACCCTCCCTTATCCCCCCTTTCTCCTCCTTCATCCCCTTCCTTCCCCCTCTCTTTTTTCTTCTCCTTCACCCTCGCTTATCCCTCTCTCCTCTTCGCTTCCCCCCTCCGTGTCTCCACCGCAGTATTCTTGTTCTCTTTTTCGCTTCGCTTTATCCCCTTCTCCCTCCCCCAACTTCCTCTCCCCTTTTCCATCCGCTTCACCTCTTCTCCTTGAGGAAAGATAGAGAGGAGAGAGATGGACAAGAGAAGAAAGGAGGGTAGGGTGGTAAGGCGAGAGAGGGGGATGAAAGGGGGAAAGGGGGGGAAGGATGGTGGGGGAGGGCGGGGAGGGGGAGCACCGGGCGCTGGCAGGAGAGTGATGAGGGAGGAGAGAATAATCAGGTAATGACGTTCGAGCTCTGGGGAGGGAGGGGGGAGAGGGAGATGGAGAGAGGGGGAGCCCGCATCTGGGGGTGACGAAAAACTGTGCAGAGAAAGAAAACATAATAAAACACTGGAGATATATAAGATAAAGTTAAAAAAAAAAAAATACTGGGAGGGGAAGAAAAGAAAATATCCAAGCAGACTACACATTGTTATAAAATCTTCAAAAATAACACTGAAAAAGAACTAACAAATATAATCTCATAACACTGTTAACATAATATGAATATGTTATATATATAAAATATAATTATATATATATATATATATATATTAATAATATATACATATATATAATATATGTTGTGTGGTGTGTGTGTGTGTGTGTGTGTGTGTGTGTTTGTGTGTGTCCATATATATACATACACACACGCACAAACATACACACACATACACACACACAAAGACACACACACACACATACACACGCACACACACAAATACACACACACACACACATATGTATATATATATATATATATATATAATATATAATATATATATATATATATGTATATATATATATATATGTATATATATATTTAAAAATATATATATATATATATATATATAAAATATATATATGTGTGGGGTGTGTGTGTGGTGTGTGGGTGTGTGGTTGTGTATACATATATGTATATATATGTGTATATATGATAAAATATATATATATAATATATATATTATATATATAAAATATATATATGCACACACATATGTGTGTGAATATATGTGTATATATAATATATATATATATATATATATATATTAATTTTTATTTATATATATATATACATGTGTGTGTGTGTGTGTGTAATGTATATATATATTTTATAATATATATATATATATATGTATGTATATGTATATATATGTGTGTATGTGTGTGTGTGTGTGTGTGTGTATGTATATATATATATATATATAATATATATATATATTATATATATATATATGTATTTTGTTGTGTGTGTGTGTGTGTGTGTGTGTGGGGTGTGTGGTGTGTGTTTGTGTGGGTTTTGGGGTTGTGGTGTGTGTGTGGTGTGTGTTTGGTGTGTGTGTGTGTGTGTTTTTGTGGTGGG
>NC_051394.1:38994486-39004486 GCF_015228065.2 Penaeus monodon
ATTGTTCCTTTTCCCCTTCTGCGTCCGTCTTCAGGGGCCATAATACCCTTGCAGACAAACAGGCAGAGAATTACCTTTATTCCCAACGGGGAAGGTAGAAGTTTATATTCCCTGAAGGCTTTCTCACTTTCCTTCTTATGGAAAACCCCCAGAGGCCTGTTGTGGGTCAAGTTTTTCATTCATCGGGAAATGTTAATTATTTTGGGTTTTATGTATTATATAATATATATATTTTTATATATAAAATTATATAATATATATATATATATTATTTTTATATATATATTATATATAATTTTTCTTTCTTTTTTTTTTTTTCTTTTTTTTTTCTTTTTTTTTTTTTTTTTCTTTTTTTTCCCATTCATTTTAAATCTTTTTTTCTTTCCCCTTAGAGAAAAGAAAAAAAAATAGATAAGTCTTTTCTATGCTTTAAAGCCCTTTTGGAGTCTTATGAATATTTTAAAATTTTAGGTTTGGGGGAAAAAAGAAAATTGCCTCAGCATAGGGTTCTTTCATCATCACACGTATTTTGTGAAGAAGCATGATTGGTTTATTTTTCAGTCTGCTTTCTTCTCTTCTTTTTTGTCTCTTTCCGTATTACTCATCTTAAAGGGCTAACGCGAGGGGGGCGCTGGCCGCTCCCCCCTTTCGCTTCCAGCCCGGGATCCCCGAGGCAGTTCCGGGGCAGGCACACGGCCCATCTCTAGTTCCTCAGCAGGTCTCTCGAGCTGCCCAAAGCCATGATCCCCTAGGCGTCCCACAGTCTCCTCCACCCAGGTTTTGTCTTGCAAGAGAAAAACCTGGTGGGCAGGGTCGCCCAAGGGGGGCGAGCTAGGGGGCCCCATATACCTGATTTGGGCCCCCGGGATTATACAAGAACAGGTCCATCCATCTCAGGGTGTAAACCGTTGGTTGGAACGGGGTCCTGCCAAGTCCCCCAGTCCAGCGAAGGGACTTTTACAAAGGCACAAGGCACACTCCAAGGCACGGATCCTTGGGTTTTCGTTTCCATAGGAAAAACGGAAAGTATAAGGCCTTGAAACAGCAGCTTGGCCCTTCGCTAGGTCCCGACATCTCCAAATGCCTTGTTGATTGGGTTTCATGGCTCCGTTTCCAGACCATCCGTCTACTGACTTCCGGTCTGACAACCCAGAATAGGGATCCCTCCCAAAGGTAGTAAACTTTCTTGACTAAACGCCTCGCCGCAAGCTGGCGTAAAGGGGTTTCCCCTAACAGGCCCCAAAGCCCCTAATCTTGGCTTGGCCAAACCTTAGCCAAAGGGTTCGCCTCATTGCTAAATCATAAAGAGCCGCCACAATGCCCCAAAGGCTCAGATAGGAGGCAACATCGTCGGAAAGTCAATTCCGAGCCCTTTAAATATTGCCTAGTGTTGTTTCCGCAGATTTTTGGCTATAGCTCTGCCCATTATCCCCATCAATGTTAAAAGTGGGGGTGAAAAGGACACCCTTCCCTCCCCCCTAAATTAAAGGGAAGAAATTTGACTACCCCCCCCCCTTTTACACCCTTTTCGTACCATATAGAGTTTGCTATCGGGCCCAATAATCTGTGTCGGAATTCCCCTACTCGGGATCTCCCATAGGATTCCAGGGCACCATTTAAGGCTTGCTATCGGGCCAATAATCTGTTCGGAATCCCCTGAGCCTCAGGATCCCCCATACGATTCCCGTGCACCGAGTCAAACCCTTCTTGATGTCAGTGGCTCAAGAAAAACCCACGCCCAAAACTCACAAACGGCGTTCCACAATTCTCGAACCTAGATAGGGTTTTGGGGCTTGCCAGGAGTAAATCCGACTCTCCGGTCTCGGGTGGCCTCAGTGGGTGGTTCGGATCCGTTTAAAAAATGTGACGAGAATTTTGCGGGTATGCGAGCATGTAATGCCAGGGTAGTTCTACAGTCCCCGACCCCCCTTTCCCCCTTCCAGAGGGGAGACCACCCCCCTCAGCGGTGGGGGGAAAGGGGGACCAACGCCAAAGGGCAGTCAGGACTGTAGGCGGGCCCCCAGCCATGGGTTCCCCCCCCAGCCTTTAGCGTTCAGCAGGATATCACATATGCCGCAGCTTTCCCATCTTCGTTTGGAAATCCCCCAGCCAAACCCTTTTTGGGGGTAGGAGGTTCCTCGCTGAGGGGTGGGTCCGGACAGGCACTGAACATCGTTGCATCCAAGCTAACTTTTGGGGATCCACCTGGTACAATTTTTCAAAATATCGCCCAATTTCAAAACCCCAAACTGTCTGAATGTCCGTCCCCGTGAGGGACGCAGTCACGTGGGGGGGGGTTTGGGTTTTCTTTTTTCTCAGGGCTTGGTAGGCGGGGCGAGGTCATTTCCCAAAGAATGCCTTGCCTCCTCAAAAGTTCCGATAACTGTCCTTTGTCCCTTTCAGCAGTGCCCCGAGCCCCGCACCATGGAACGACCAAGACTTGTTCCCTTCAGCCACCTTCGAAAAACGCTTCAGTGGCCTAATGTCCCAGGAATGGTATTCTGCCTTTCCTTGGGCGTACCCAAATGGCTCCTGACTGCTTCGATGTTCCGCTTAAAGGGATCCCAAGCAACTGGATCCGTCAGGTTGCTGGTTTTTCGAAAATGGGTCAAGACTCCTGGCACCCATGGGCACACTCCTCCCCCCTTTAGTCTGTCCAATGAAACCCTTAGGGGGCCCTGGAGGGAGGGGGATTTTTTGAAGTGGACCCTCGGGGTACCCAAGCGCCTAGGGTCGGTGCCACAGAATCAGCACCCCGGAAACCCTGCAGTTCGGGAGGATCCTCCCGCGTGGACAAAATTGGTGGGTTCCTTGGCCACTGTACCTATCGCGTACCAAGTCACGTCAGTTGGAGCGCTGGTACCAGGGGCCAAAATCCTCATTTTTTGGGACCTACAAAGCCGGAGAAGGGGCTATTCCGCTCTGGGATCGCTCCCGACCAGGGGGCCGAAAGACATCTCGTACCAGCTCGGGCACAGCCGGGTACCGATTGAAATCCCCCCGTACCCCGAAAGTCCGCCGGGGCCATCGTCTGCCCCAGATCGAGTTTCAGAAGCCTTTTCACATCGGGTTTTTTGTACATCGGAGGGGCGTATCAGCAATAAGGACATAAGCCAAAAGCTGCTTCATCTCAATGCCTTACGTCATCAACCGGGGTCCCCTCCTACCGCGGCTGAAGTGATGGGGATTATGGCTCACCCTGGGGGTGGGGACCACGCTGGGCCCCACCATATAGGGGTAACCCCCACACTGATCGTGCCGCTACCCGGCTTTTCACCCTGGAAGGGGAGCCACCTCAACTCCCAGTCCCCTTTAATTCCCGCGAAGCCAGGTAACCGCTCTTTCCCCCCCCGCCGCAAGGCCGGTGTTTCCCAAACGCCCCCCGGAAAGCACGCCTAGGTTTAACCTCGGGGGGTCACTCGGGTGCCGCCCCTCTCCGCCCCCCCCAAAAACGCCCCAGATAAAGGGGGTCGGCAGTGGGGACCGCCCATCCCCTCGGGGTTCCCACGGCTTTTCCCCCCAACTTCATGGGGGGTTGGCCCTCCGGGGGGAGGTGGGAGATTAAAATCCGCCCCAAACCTGCACCCCCACATTTTCCCCCCCCGGGACCCCCAACCCCGCCCTTTCTTGCTGGGGGGAGGGACAACACCCCTCCCCCCCGCATTTCCATTTTTCCGTGACGTTGCCAGAGGGGCATTTGGGGGGAGGGGGTGGCAAGGCCCACCTCCCCCCAGCCGCCCATTCCCCAGGGGGGGCTAGGGGCAGGAGTTGGGACCCAAGCCAGACGTGTCCACCGCCGGTGGGCAAATTTTTCCCTACCTCTGGGGGCCCCCTGCTCTCCGAATCCCCCCCAATTTAGCCTGGACCGCAAGGGACCCCGTTACCCCTGGGGGCCACGAGGAGGCACTGAGAAGTCTTAATGATGGAGAGGCTGTGACCGGCAGGGGGGCTTATGCGGAAGTCCCCTTTTTTTCCCCCTGGTCTACCAGGGGGAACGCCAAAACGAGAAGGGATGCAAGCCTTTAAAACTATCTAGGTACCACCCATCGCTTCACTCCATGCACGTGAACACCCACCCATATTATTTTCCTTTTTCTATATTACTTGATGAAATTTCAGATAATTTTGTAAATACTCTTAATGTAAAAAGTTTTTTCCGCTTGATTCTTTCCCTGGGGTAATAAACCAGTTCTTATCTTTCCGGGGAAAGGACCCTCGATCAAAGGATTTAATTTTTAGATAAAAATAAGGTGGGAGACACGTATATTTTGACTCCCTTTTTGATAAGGTACGGGGGGCTGTTTTTTGTAGGTTTTTTTATTTAGAAATGAGGTTGCTAAAAGATATTAGATAACTTTGCAGGTTTTTTTTTTTTTTATGTTTTTTAAAATAAATAAAAAGTCACAAATTTTATGTGTTTTTCAGTTGTATTCCCAAAGGGATAGTGTATTTTGGGAAAAAAATAAAAGCTATCATCAAAAATTAGAAAAAATAAGTACCAAAAAAAAGAAATAGATATGAGAGAGCAGAAATTTCCCCATTGTAACCGGGGGAAATTTTTTCTTAATTTTTTAAAAGGGCACGTGACCAAATTTTCAATGTATGCGCAGGCAATAAGACATGCCCGAGGAAAATGCAAAAGAAAAACATGCCCCGCGTCAAAAAAGAATGGTAATAAAAGTTGACCCCGGGGGGAAGGGGGTTTTAAAATTCGCCTTTTTGATGAGGTGAGGCCTAAAATTTTTCTCTCTCTCTCCTCCTCCATTTAACTTTATTTTCATAGTTTTTATATATTTCATTTTTCTTTATTTTTTTTTTTTTCTTCCTCTTTTTTTTTCTTTTTTTATTTCCCCTTTTTTCACTCTTTATCCCTTCTCCCTCTCCCTCTTTCTTTTTTTTTCTTTCTTTTTTTCTCTATATTTAGACTGCTCTAAGATGTATTACCAAATTCTCCCCCAACATTTCCAGGAAAAAACGGGTTATCTTTTTGCGTCCGATTTTATTACTTTTGCAAACGGGTGTCCAATAAAAAAACTCAGGGATTCTGAGCCCAAAAAAGATCCCCCTGCAATTTTAGCAGAGCAGTGTGGCCCTTTTGAAAATAATTTCTTTTTACTTGGTTTTCAAAAGCAAGTTGGAAAGGGCAAAAGACCACAAGTAAGTTTTTTTTGTATCATTCCTTTTTTTCCTCAAAAAAATGTTGATTGGGTTTTATCTAATTAAAAAATTAAAGAATTAAATTTGAAAAAAGTTTTTTATATTAATATATAATTAATATAATAAAAATTATATTATATATATATAATAAATTATATTTATATTATATATTATATATTATATATATATATATATATATAATTATATATTAATAAATTATTAAAAATATAAAATATATATAATATATAATATATTTATTAATATTATATATAATATATATATATATATATATATATATTATATATTATATATATATATATATATTAATAAAATATATATTATATAATATATATATATATATATATAATTTTTTTAATATTTTTAATATATATTTTATATTTTTTTTATATATATTATAATTATATATTATATAAAATATTTTTAATAAATATATATTATATATATATATATATCTTTTTTTTATAATATTATAATATATATATTAATATAAAATTATATATTATATATAAAATTTAAATATATAATTTTAATAATAATTAATATATATATTTATATATAATTCATATATATATATATAATATATATTATAAAATTTAATATATATATATATTTTAAATATATTATATTTTAATATATATAAATATATATATATTTTAAATATATATAATATAAAATATATATATAATATATATTATATATTTTATATAAATATTATTTATATATAATATAATATATTATAATATTATATTTATATTATATATTATATATTATTATAATAATATATTATATATATATATATATATATATATATATTATATAATATATTATAATATATATTATATATATATATATTTATTATATATATATATATATATTATTTTATATAAAATATATAATATTAATAAAAAATATATATTATATATATATATATATATATATATATATATATATATAATTATTTATTATATATATTATTTTTTATATATATATAAAATATATATATATTATAATTATATAATTTAATTATATATTATATAATATAATATATATTATTTTATATAATATTTTATATTATCTATTTTTTATATATATATATATATATTATTAAAATTTTATATATTTAATAAATTTTAATATTATATATAATATTATATTTATATATATATTTTATAATATATATATTATATATAAAATATATATATTTTTTTAAAAATAATTATAATTTTTATTATTATATATATATTATTTATATAATATATATATATTTTATAAAATTATATATATTATTAATATATATATATTATATAATTCTATTTATTTTTATATTTATATATTTTTTATTATTATATATTTTTTTTATATATATTTTTTATTTATATCTATTATATATTTTTATATTTTTTTTTATATATATATATATATATATAAATATTTTTTATATTATATAATTTTCTTTTTTTTCTACATTTTTCTTTAATTTTTATATTAGATATCCAATCAACTTTATTTGAAGGCAAACGGCATGAAAAAAAAACTTTTGTGGTTTTTCCCCTTTCCAGACTTGCGTTCAAACCAGTGCAATAGTAATACTTCAGAAGGCTCACACTGCTCTGCATCAAGAGTGGATCATTTTCCTCAAGGTCCCTGAGATTTTTTTTATTGGACACCCGTTTCCCAAGAAATAAAATCGGATCGCACAAAGATAACCCGTTGTTCCTGGAAATGTTCGGGATGATATTTGGAAACATCTAGAGTAGTCTACAATATAAGAAAAAAGAAAAAAAAAAAAAAAGAGGAAAAGGGAGAAAGGGGATAAAAGAGTGGAAAAAAAGGGGAAAATGAAGAAAGAAAAAAAGAGGAAAAAAAAAAAAAAAAAATCAAAAAAATGTAAATATATAAAAAACTAGAAAAAAAAAGTTAAATGGAGAGAAGGGGAAGAGAGAAAAATTTTAGGAAATAAAAGGTCGAGGAAAAAAAGGGAATTTGAAAAGTTTTGGGTTTTGGGGTTTTTTTTGCTTTCCCGGGATGTTTATTTGTCATAATTAAAAATTTGATGATTATTAAAAATTAAGAAAAATTCCCTTTACAATCCAGAAATTTTCCACCCAAATTTTTTCACACAAAAAATTATTATATAGTGTTTTTTTTTTAATAATATTTTGGGGGAATAAAAATAAAAATAAAAAAAAAATTTTTTTTTTTTTTTAAAAAAAACAAAAAAAAAAAAATTAAATTTTTATTAAATATTTTTAAATTATTTTTTATTTAAATAATTGAAAAAAAAAAAAATATTTTTAAAAAGGGGGAAAAATTTTTTTTAATTATTTATTATAAATTATTTTTTTTGGGGTCCCCCCAAAAAAAAAATTTTTTTCCCAATAAAATAAAAATAAAATTTTTTAAAATTTTTTATAAAATTATCGTAATTTATAATAAAATTTTAAAAATAATAATTTTTAGTGGGGTTGTGGCTTGGTGTGGTGTGTGTGTTAATTTTTATTTTCCCCTTATTAAATTTTTAAATAAAAAAAGGTTGATAATCTCCCCTCCAGGTCAAGCCTCCCCCTTTAAGACTTCTGCATCCCCCTTTCGGGGCCACCCAGGGAACTGGGTTTTGCGGCCCCAGGCAAATCTGGGGGGGAAGGGGGAGGGGAAGGGGGTTAGGGCCCCCCCCGCGGTGGCAGCTTGGCTTCGTACCAACTCCTGCCCCCTAGCCACCCGGGGGTAATGGGCGGCTCGGGGTGGGGCCTTTCCTCCCCCCAGAATCCCTGGCAACGAGGGAAAAAAGGGGGGGGGGGGGGTGTTGTCCCTCCCACCCAGCAAGAAAGGCGGCGTGGCCCCTGGGAGGGGGAAAAGTGGGGTCGGGTTGGACAGAGTTACTCGTCCCCCCTGGCCCCCGGGAGGCGCCAACCCCCATGAAACTTGGGGGGAAAGCCTCGGGGAACCCCCGGTGGATAGGCGGTTTCCCACAGCCTGCCCCCCCCTTTATTTTGGGGTGTGTTTCGGCAGAGGTGCGGCCCCGGATGACCACCGATTTAATCAGGGGTGCTTTCCGGGGGAGGCGCTTTTGGGAAAATCCTCCTTGCGGCAGGATGACGTTAAACCCCTTCTATCGCGGGAATTTAAGCGTGGGAGTTTTGGGGGGCTGCCCTTCCCGAGGTTAAAACTGGGGAGCGCACGTCAGTGTGGGGTTACCCTACTCTTCGGGCCCCCCCAGCGATGGGCACCCCCCCGGGGGACCATCCCTCTCCTCGCTTAGCCCGGGATCGAGGTGACACGGTTTATGAGCGATCTGGCATTGAGATGAAGCATGCTTTTGGCTTCTTCTCTTTTTGCTGTATACCTCCTACCGATGTAATAAAAGTTGGGAAAGGCTTCTACGCCAAAAATCGCATCTTTTGGCGACTTGCCCCCGGGAGACATCGCATTGTTATGGGCGCTTTAATCGTATCCGCGTGACCGGCTGGCTACGAGAGCTGTCGGGCCCCCATGGCTCGGGAGCTGATCCCGCAGCGGGAAAAGCCTCCTTTTCCCGGGGCTTTTCTAGGTCCCAGAAAAAAAGGATCTTGGCTTGTACCAGCGCTCCCCAACCCCCTCGCGGGCTTGGTACGCATACGGTAAAGTGGGCCCAAAGGGACGACCACATTCGGGGACACGCGATGGAGGGTCCTCCAGAACTCGGTTTCCCGGGGTGCGATTTTGGCACCCACCCAAACGCTTGTGGTTTCCCTGGGGTCCCCTTCAAAAATCCCCCTCCCTCCAGTGGGCCCCTAAGGGTTTCACTTGGAAACTAAAGGGAGGGGGTGGCCCTGGGGTTTCCCCGGGAGTCTTGACCGATTCCAGAAACCAGCAACCCGAGGACCGTTGCTCTGGGGAGTCTTTTAAAGGGGTAACACTCAAAGGCTCGGAGTATTTGGGGGCGCCAAGGACAAGGGAGAATACCATCTCCCTGGGGAAAATTAAGGCCACTGAAACGTGCGCAAGGCGCGGCTGAATGGGAATCAAGTCTTGCGTCCTTTTATGGTGCGTAGGGTCGGACACTGCTGAGGAACCAGGACAAGGGAAACAGTTCATCAGGAACATTTACCAAGGCCATTTCTTGGTAAATGACCTTCGCCCTGCCTACCAAGCCCTGAGAAAACTGAAAACTCAAGCCCTCTCAAAGCATGACTGCAGTCCGATCAGCGGATGGACGGATCATCTACAGATCATGTGTGTTCATGAACATTGGGTGGTATTTTGAACAGTTGTACCAGGTGGACCCTCCCAACAGTTAGCTGGAGGCAAGCGATGTCGCAGGCCTGTGCCGGACCCACCCATCAGCGAGGAACCTCCACCCTAGACAGAGGTAGGCTTTGGCCCCCCGATTTCAAGCTGAAAGAGTGGAAAGCTGCTGGCATATGTGAAACCCTGCTGAATGCTAAAGGTGAGGGTGAACTATGGCTCCGGCGCTGCATACAGTCCTGACTGCCATTTGGCAGTCTGGTACCATTCACCCTGACTGCCTGATGGGAGTTGTTATCCCTCTCTGGAAGTGGAAAGGGGATCGTTGGGAGTAGCAACTAACCGGGCATTATCACTGCTCAGCATACCAGAATGTTCTCTCTCAATTCTTCTGAAACGGATCCGCAACCACCTAATGAGGCATCAGAGACCGGAGCAGTCCGGGATTTACTCTGGAAAGTCCACAATAGACCGTATACTAGCGCTTCGAATAATTGTGGAACGCTGTCGTGAGTTTGGTCGTGGGTTGCTCGCAGCCTACATCGACCTCAAGAAGGCGTTTGACTCGGTGAAACTGTGGTCTAATCACTCTTAAAAC
>NC_051394.1:39009486-39014486 GCF_015228065.2 Penaeus monodon
TGAGAGAGAGATAGATAGATAGATAGAGAGAGAGAGGGTGGGAGAGAGAGAGAGAGAGAGAGAGAGAGAGAGAGAGAGAGAGAGAGAGAGAGAGAGAGAGAGAGAGAGAGAGAAGGTGAGAGAGATAGATAGATAGATAGATAGAGAGAGAGAGAGAGAGAGAGAGAGAGAGAGAGAGAGAGAGAGGGGGGGGGGAGAGCGAGAGAATGAGAATGAGATTTTCCACATGACATTTTTTTTTCAATGTATGACCCAGATTGGTGAAATAACGTTTCGGAATTACTACACATGGGGCGTTGGTGTGCACGTTCTGCGGGCGGCCACCTCTTCCCCGTCGAACATGGGCGGCATTGTAGGCGCCGGCCTTTTAGGGAACGATGCAGGATCTGAAGCCGCATGGGCGTGGAAGGACCCTTCGGCGTGGCAGGTGGGCGTGAAGAATAAAGTGATTATGCCTCATCCACATACTGAGACTGCCAGCCATGACTTCGTGTCCGTAACTTGCCTCGAGGTAACAGAATCTCCAGATCTGTTCTGTGTCATAACTTAGAGGGCTTGGATCACGCTTCAGAAACGCTACAAAGCAGCACCAGTGAGGCTATAATTGTGATCCCATTTCTTTTGGATACTGAATATAAACATTGCTTTACCAGAACCCTTGAGACTTACAGGAAAGTTCAACTTCTTGCTGAAATATTTTTTTCTTTTAATTCCACTGTCGTTATTTCCATGTTTCCTTAGAGCCGCGTGGACTGGCAGGATGTGATCGGTATGAGACTGATTCTCCGACAGCCTTCGCCGGTGTGGAGGACCTTCTTCATCGAAGAGATCACGGCCTACAGGGAGCTGCCGCGCCTTCTCCCCTTCAGCGTCCCCATCATCAACCAGGATGGTCAGGTGAGCGAGCAGAGAATCTCTCTCTCTCTCTCTCTCACTCTCACTACTCACTCACTCACTCACTCACTCACTCACTCACTCACTCACTCACTCACTCACTCACTCACTCACCCACCCACTCACCCACCCACTGACTGACTGACTGACTGACTCATCCACTCACCCACCCACTCACTCACCCACTCACTCACTCACTCACTCACTCACTCACTCACTCCCTCACCCACCCATCCACTCACTCACTCACTCACTCACTCATTCACTCACTCACTCACTCACTCACTCACTCACTCACTCACTCACTCACTCACCACCCACCCACCCAACACACACCCACCACCCACCCACCCACTCATCCACTCACCATTCACTCATTCACTCACTCACTCACACACTCACTCACTCACTCAATCACACACTCACTCTCACTCGCTCGCTCGCTCGCTCGCTCACTCACTCACTCACTCACTCACTCACTCGCTCACTCACTCACTCACACACTCACTCACTCGCTCAATCACACACTCACTCACACACTCACTCACACACTCGCTCACTCACTCATTCACTCACTCACTCACTCACTCACTCACTCACACACTCACTCACACACTCACTCACACACACGATTTTATTATTTATTTCCTCTTAAGCAAAACGGGAATGTTTTGCGATCTGCCAGCGCGCGAGACAAAGATAGACATGGACTGTTTTCATTCTCAGGGAGAGAAGCCTCAGCCCACGCCCCTGGACCGCCTGATTCAGCAGACTCGTCGAGCCATGCGCATCCCCGATGAAGATTCGCTGGAGGTAAGTCTCTCCTTCGTATGAATTTATGCCATATGTGAAGCGACTTTACCTTGAATGGAAAGCACTGGATTATATGAATTTCTGTGCACACACACACACACACACACACACACCCCACACAACACACACACACACCACACACACACACACACACACACACACACACACACACACAAAACACATATATAAATAATATATAATATAATATATATAATATATATTTTTATATATATATATATATATATATATATATATATATATATGACTGGACTTTTTTCTAACCAAAGGGTGGCCTGACGGGTGGCGGATACGAGCTGGTTGCTCTCCAGTACACCTAATGCCAGGTTGCGGCCGGATGTAAGCTGGGTGATCTGAAGGACATTGAAAGGAATTTTAATTTTCCGACGAGCGAAAGATAACAGATCTGTTGCTGCTACATTGTTCATCGAAAAGGATACACTGAACCTAATGTTGACTTGCAATAAAAGGTTGAACCTTCGTGGTGATTTGCATCAGACCCTAAAGAACATAGCCCATGTGTTCATCTAGTAATTGTTAAAATTAACAGATAGGATTTGACTATGTCAGGGACTGGACCATTGAGGAATAAAATTAATAACAGTTAATATAAATATTTCTGGTTTAATTTTCGATCACCTTTTCGTTGAGAAAGGAAATTGAAAGGTAATCAGAATATACCATAAGCATAGTTTATACCTTTTATTGTAATGTATTATTATGAAAAAAAAATATATATTACATAAGGTTCTTCTTTCTAATCACGATTGAAGACTTATAAAGTGGATTAACAATCAAAGATACAGAATAATGCACAACAAAGGATAATTGAAATTAATTCAGTAGGAAATGCAAGTTTAAAATCACCGCGGCTTTACATACAATTTTTTTTTATCCAGTTTTCCATGTAAGTCACTTTTTCCTGTAAGCCAAAGTGTACTTATAAGGCTGGCGATGATTAGCTAATGCAACATATCCAATTAACATAATTTTATCTCAAATTATATTTGCCTTGATAAAATGTAAGATAACGATAATAAATATATTAAAGATGATACTAATAACAGTAAAATTTTAATAATAATATTGATAATAATAATAGTAACGGTAACAATAAAGTAATTCTTTACAGTAAGGACGCATCCAACTCCACGTCACAAATATTATTCAACAATCTAGCGAGCAACTGAGAATGATTACCTAAAAAAGGTAACACCGGCACTCTCCGTGGAAAGGAACTGGGGACCCTACCACGTACTCACTCCACAAGGGGCATCACAACATGAAAAACTACAATTAAGTATCATGCTGTGACCGCGGCGGCTCAGACATGAACCTACCGTTAAAAGAAGAAGCGAGCAACTGAGCGACTGCCCGAGGGGAGGCTTGGTGAAGGCTCTGCCCCTCAGCGCCCCCGAGAAACATGGTGTTCCACTTCGGTATCCATGGCGAGTGAGAGCTAAATCTTGGGAACACCGAGCGGCGCTTTCCGCGATATTCTTCCTTTATTTGAGGCGTTACCGTTCGCGTCTTCAGATTATTTTTGTACCGATAATAATAATAATAATAAAAATTATTATTATTATTGTTATTATTATAATTATAATAATTATAATGATAATAATAATAACAATAATAGTAACAAAAATAACAAATTGGCTGTAACTTCTAAGGAATCCTCACATTCCCGTCTACGTTTTAAATTTGATTTTAATATGTTTGTTGATTTCGAAAAATGCTTGCGTTACGGGTCGTGGCCAAGGGAGATTTCTTGGAGTGGCTTGCTCAGAAGGAAACTCAATGATAATTCTCGCAGTGCCCTCTCCGTTGGTGATTACGTGGCTCGGAGGAGGTAGTGGGAGTTTTTTTGCGGGCGAGGCCTGAGTCTCAGAACCAAGCTTTGGTGTGAATGGAGGTTGTGGTGGAATATCTCGCGAGGTTAGGGGTTGAGATGGAAGCCATGCTGGGGTAGGAGGCTGGAGGAGAAGCCTTCCTAGGGTAGGAGGCTGGAGGGAATGGCTTCCTGAGATGGGAGGATGAAGTGGAAGCCTTCCTGGGGTTGGAGGCTGAGGTGGAAGCCTTCCTGGAGTAGGAGGCTGAGGTTGAAGTCCTCCTGGAGTAGGTGTGCGAGGTACTTCAACCGGGAACTTCAAATGAGTTTCTTCTCTAGATGGGATCCGAGGTGCGAGATATGTCGGAATTTCATTCTGGAAAAAGTAATTTCCTGGAACCAAGGCTTCAGGAGAGTTTGAATCGGCGGGCTGGGTCCGTGGCTCTTCATAGGTAGCGGTACCGTCATCCCTGCCAATCTTCTTTCCAACGTATCTTGACGGAAAGTGATGTTCATTTCTGTCGTTAAGTACCCCGGAGGCAGCAGGAGGACGTGGGGGAGCTTTGATGTTACCGGAAGATGAGGTAACGGCTGCTCTGGTATGTTGAAACGGCTGATTTTCACTTTGGCTGCTGTTGTTCTGAAATGAGTCCGTTTTCCTAGTCTGGGGAATAGAAAAATGTATAACGAAGTGTCATATGGATTTAAAAATAGTGTCAGTCAATTAGCTACAGGATATATCTTACCAAAAGTAATTGAACATCACTGACGGATAATTAAAGCCAGGATGCTCTAGGCATCAGATAGTAAGGGCAAATTCAGATGTGTAATGAAAAGAGAGGAAGAAAGGGAGGGGAAAGCGTCCTTTATAATACATGTTTACTGTATATTCAGCACTATCAAACAGTCATACTAGTTTATCCAACAGATATTTTATCTTTTATTACTATAAGGATTACAATAATTTACTCTCAGATACTGAACATAAGGAAATATTAACACATAAAGCTCAGAAATATAATAACTAACCTTGTAAAAATAACAGCAAATCAAAAGGATCCACAGACAGACAGTCGGCAACAAAATGTAGAGTGCGATTAAGGCTGGAAGTATTAATGACGTGTAAAAAGTCCTTTTCAGGATTGTGTATCATTGATAACAAATTTGCAGTGCTTCCCATGAAACATGATGTAGTCTCTTTATGCAAGCATTCTGTAGTTCTAAGTATTGTGTAGGAGTACTTACTTATTATCATTTATTCCGATAATGTGCAGAAATGTGTCTTAGAGTCCGTTAATGGCAAAGTATGAATTTATCGTCTGTCGTATTTAGAAATCACAACGTAAATATCTGAAAGCTTATAAGAAAAAAGGAAAAATAATTAACACCTACGGATTTCCATGGTTCAGAAAGAAGTCTCACTGCGCCGTTTCAATTACGCGTC
>NC_051394.1:39021986-39026986 GCF_015228065.2 Penaeus monodon
ATGCTATTTTCACCCTCAGTAACGCATTACCCTTAAGTTCTCTCGGGCGCGCGGAGGTTCTCCCGGGGATACTGACCGGTCCCCGTACAATCTGCGGTCAGATGGAGGAAGCTTTCTGAGCCGTCTGCTTTATAAATGATGCATGTCGTGAGCGGGTTTCTCTGATTATCCAAACGTCGTTTACATGACGAATGCTACCGCGATGGGTTTGCTGTCTACTCTCGATAACGGAAGAGAGTTTTTACGCAAACGAAGAGGGAAAATGCTGTGCGCCCTTGAGACTGAGCTCCACTAGATGAGGGGAAGAGAATCGGTTCTGTTAGAATTTTACTACAGCTGGAAATGTGAGAATAAAGTTGCTAAAATGCTTCATTTTCCTTTTCAATCCATCTTGTTTGATAGACTTGTTTATCATGTAGACGTATATAACCGAGATAATGATAACGATGATTCTTACACTAATAGCAAAAATGGTGGCGATTATAATAGTGACGATAATAGTGATAATAATAATGATGGTAATAATGATAATGATGGTAATAATGGTGATACTAATAATAATGATAATGAAAATAAAGTAATAATAATAATGAGGATGATGATAATGCGGCAGTAACAAAAAACACAAAATGATAATAATAATGATGACACTATTACTACTACTACTACTACTACTACGACTAGTGATAGTAATGATAATAATTGCAATAATAATAACTACGACAACAATATTAATGATAATAATGATAATGATGATGATGATGATAATAGTAATGATAATAATAGTACTAATGGTAATAATGGTTATGATAATGATTACAATAATACTAATACTAATACTAATACTAATACTAATACCAATAGTAAAACTAATACTAATGATAATGATAATAATAATAATAATAATAATAATAATAATAATAATAATAATAATAAAATGATAAGATAATAGTAATAGTTAAAATACTAATGATAACAGCAATAATAATAATAATATGATCATTATTATTATTATTATCATTATTATCAACGATAACAATAATAACAACAACAACAATAATAATAGGAATAATAATAATGCTTATAATGATAATAATAATAATAATAGTGATAGTGATAATGGTAATATTCATAATGCTGATTATGATGAAAATAGCTATAATGATAATAATAATGATGAATATAATAATTTGTTAATATTAATAATGATAATAATTTAATGAAATAATATAATAATAATAATAATAATAATAATAATAATAATAATAAATAATAAAAATAATAATAATAATGATAATAATAATGATAATGATGATAATAATAATAATAATAATAATAATAATAATAATAATAATAATAATAATAATAATAATAATATAATAATAATAATAATAAATGTTAATAATAATAATAATAATAATAATAATAATGATAATGTTAATAATAATAATAATAATAATAGTAATAATAATAATAATAATAACAATAATAATTAATCATAATAATAATAATAACAGTGATAACAATATTACTACTACTAATGCTCAAAATGATAATGGTAATAATAGCAGTAGTAGTCTTCTTCTTCTTCTTCTTTTTCTTGACTTTATCCCATTTTTATATGGGGTCGCCATGATGATTTGGTTCTGGCAGATATCTTTTATGGCCGGATGCAATTTTTAGGACACGCAATGAGATGTAAAGGATTGGAAAACTTAGTGTTAACAGGAAAGATAGAAGGAAAGAGAAGCAGGGGTAGACAAAGGCAGAAGGTTCATCACCAGCTTGAACAAAGATCTCAATATGGGCAGAAGTGACTTAGAACTGCTAAAGTTGTCAAGAGACAGAACAGGATGGAAAACCATGATCGCCAACGCCCTGAAACGACAAGGCACTTAGAAGAAGAAGAAGCCCTTCCTAACGCCAACCCTTCTCCACTCACTCGGGCCCGCGACCGGCACCGACTTTGGCTGTCTTGCCCACCCAGTGGCTAGGTAGGCAGTCGAGGTGAAGTTCCTTGCCCAAGGGAACAACGCGCCGGCCGGTGACTCGAACCCTCGAACTCAGATTGCCGTCGTGACAGTCTTTGAGTCCGATGTTCTAACCACTCGGCTACCACGGCCCCTTAATAGCAGTAGTAGTCATAGTAGTAATAATGATAATGATAATGATAATAATGATAATAATAATAATAATAATAATAATAATAATAATAATAATAATAATAATAATAATAATAAACAATAAAATAATGACATAATAGATGAAATGATAATAATAGATAATAATAATATAATAATAATAATAATAATATCAGTTATAATAATATAATAAATAATGTGATGTGATAACAATAATAGTAAGTTGCATATATAATACATGTAAATATAATAATGATGGATAATAAAGTATCGTTAATTTACGGATTAGCAATTAAATTATTGATTGCATTCTTATCGTTAGTGATTTGATAAAATTGTTTAAAATGATCAAAAGTGAGGGATAAATTGTACGTTTTCTACTCGCATGTACAGTACTTCATCCTTCATTACAATCTATATTTTGTAAAACTTCATTTACGCTTTTACTTCGCTTATACTTCGAGCCATTTGTATGTTTATTGCCAATTACAGGTTTGTTTACATAATGAAATAAATTATTCGTTTCCTTTACGTGTGAAAATACTGGAAGGAGGTACCTGTCGACCAGCTGAATAACGTGCAAAACATAAAGAAGAATATAAAAGCGGAATTGCTGTTAATAGTGATTCGTGTCCCCCGCTCCATTAATACAAAACGCAAGCCAAAAGCTAAGAGCACGAAGGAATTAATAGGTGTATTAATATGGTACATCAGCTTTTCATGGATTTTACGAGCGGAAAATTACGCAATAAAGAATTCATAATGTACTTCGCTAAAGAAACCAGGACGTTATGTGCATCTTCGTTAAATGACAAGGAAACTGTATTCCATGATTAAAGAACATGTGTAAATTTTACCGAATAGAAATGAATTGCAACGAATGGCAATAACGCTTCTACGAAAAGATTAAGTTTATTCTTGTAGCGTCAGTAACACAGAATAAACCGTTGATTACCCTACACCAGTGATAACCAACCGGGGTTCCTCCGGCCATCACTAGGGGTTCCGAGAGAAACCGTAAAAAATTATGTGCTCTTACAAAATGACAATGATCTTAGTTCATAATTTATAACTACTACCCAACAACACGTTATAACGCTTTCCAGACACCAACATACTCATACGTGTTAGTCAGTACAATGTATACATTGTACTGACTCCTCCAAGGTGTAAAAGTTGGGAATCACTACCCTATTCAGTGATTATCATTTTTACTCTTCATGGTCCCCATATGGTTCACAACAGACGTAATGTTTTAATTGCTAAAACTTATTAATAATGATCTCCTAGATTTCAGTCTTTTAGGGGAGTAATATTTTAAAGAGATGAGTATTAATCGACACTGCAATCTCGAGGAGACGTAATATCCAAAGGATATCATTCGGAAGTATACTCTGACATGACTGATGGGAAATTAAAAACTTTTTCAAAAACTTTCTTGCTGTAGAGCAACCACAACATCCATCGAACGCAAGATCAACCAAATGGAGGAGAAAGGGGGAGGTGAGAGCAGGGGGCTTGCACTTGTAGTCCTTCCCCCTCACCTCACTCTCCAAAGGCATCATTATTGTATGGAGTCTCTTTCCGCCCTTTCAACAACCTCCGCCCACACTCAAAGCCTCGTGACCCGACCCTCCTCCCTCCCCATACGCCGTTCCAGCCTACGCTATGAAGGCTTTTCCCCTTTTTCTCTCCTCCTTTCCAACAGGTGCGCTAGAGGGAGTAGTCAGTTATGCGCCATAAAACCGCGGGAAATATAAGAGCTAATAAAATGAAGCTTTGACCTTACGAAAGTGTTGAAACAGTCGTAATTGAATGTGGGGTAATAACTCATACACTTTTGACACCTGCGGGCGACCTCGAGAATTTACGATTGGACTTTGACATTTAATGATCTTAATAAATAAAAGACCGCATTTCGTGTCATCATGAAAATTTCTATATAAACAAGTTATCTCCAATAAGGTTTTAAAGGAAGAACACCTCTCGTCTCCTCTTTGTTGAAGCAAGAGTTCCTTAGTCGCACTGACTCTTTCCCGAAGAGAGAAAAAGAGCAATATCGCCATCTTGATACCGCTGGTGTGATGAATTTATGGTGATCTACACTGACCTGAGAATGGGTAGAAAGAAAAAGAATCATTTTAATCACAAAGTTCGATCGGTAGTTCATCGATTTTATCAAACGACTGATCTCTTGTGATTCTTTACACAGATGAAATTTACCTTTTGTCTCCTCGCATGACAGAAGGCCCCGCCAGTCTGTTAAACTGTAGAATTCAAATCATATATTTTTGTCTGATATATATATTACGTCGTTACATACACACACACACACACACACACACACACACACACACACACACACACACACACACATATATATATATATATATATATGTTGTGTGTGTTAGTGTGTGTTAGTTGTGATGTGTGTTGTGTGTGTGTGAATTATATTTTGTATATTATATTATATATATATATATATATATATATTATATATATATATTATATATATACATAAACACATACACACACACAAACACATGTTTACATAACACACACACACATATATATCCATATATATGTGCATATATAAGTATGTATATTTATCCATTTACCAGGCAAGCAAGAGAGAGAGAGAGAGAGAGAGAGAGAGAGAGAGAGAGAGAGAGAGAGAGAGAGAGAGAGAGAGAGAGAGAGAGAGAGAGAGAGAGAGAGAGAGAGAGGGGGGGGGGGGGGGAGGCAAAGATCTTGGCGGCCATATTCTCCAAGGAACCAGAGCGATAGCCAGCGGCACGACCACTAGATTTTCCAATTTGTATTCTTGACTATTTGTGTGTATCGGGCCATCGCCTCTTC
>NC_051394.1:39044486-39046986 GCF_015228065.2 Penaeus monodon
CCGCTACAATAGATCTCTCTCTCAGCACAGGATACATTGTATACAGTGTACCACGTTAGACTCTTGATTGTTTACCTTGTTTGTCTTCATATTTCTGATCTACTCACACACGCAATATACTCTTCTCTCTAGCCTCCCTGACCTGTACCTTTCCCTTTCTGCAGTCTTCTTTACTTGCCCTTATTTCTTTCTCTTTCTCTGTTCATCCCTCCTTGTTCCTAAGCCTTGCTCTCTCTCTCCCTATTTTTCCTGACCTGCACTTCTCTCACATCTTCTCTCTTGTCAGTCTCTCTAACCTATACCTTTCTCTTTTTAGTTTTTCTTACCAGCCCCTCTTCTTTCCTCTCTTTAATCCCTGCCACTCTGACCGACAACTCTCTATCCCTTTTTCTCTCCCCAGCGTCCTGCGTCTCTCTCTTCCTTCAGTCTTCCTTACCTGTCCCTCTCTCTTATTCTCTCTCCCAAGACCCCTGACTTGCATCCTAAGCTTCCCTAGTCTGCACCCCTTTCTCCCTCTCTCTCTCCGGCCTCTCTGGTTGGTTCTCCCTCCCGTTACACACACTATGACAACAGAGAGGTGAAGCCAGGTGAGAATGGCATGCACGGAGAAGATCCGAGGTAACGCACGCTGAATGGAGGGGGTAAAATTATACGCCAATCCAAGAACTGTCGGTTTAAAGTTTAAACTCGGTACGATTTTCGCTTTGTTGGGCCATCACGGGGATTCCTCTTAACGGGCTGTCTTTATTCTTGAGATGAAGTTCGCACAGGGTGGGTAGCTATTGTGCGTTGTTGATCACTAAGATTTATGCTTGAAAGTTGTGAAGTTTACGTTATGTAACTACAGGATCGCATATAATGTACATTTGGCATTAACGATAAATGAGCTTTGTCAATATCCTGCAGACTATCAGAATTGAAGTTAACTAAGCACAATTCCGTACGAACACCAAATGAACACGCTAACCATTCCGTATGAGGATACATTTAATATTACATTTAATGATACGTTACGAAAACTCCCAGAACCTCAGCGAAACACATTAAAGCAGAAACGACGAGAGGCCAAGGGAAGAGGGGAAGGGGAGGGACGGGGACTGTGGTAGACTGTGCCGTCATTAGCAGATACACACATACCTGCTGACGAGGCCACGCCAGGTTCCTGTCAGCCGCTAAGTGTTCTCCGCGGAACCTCCCACACCAGCGAGCCGGCGCACGAGTGTTTCTGCGGATAATCATCGTTGCCATCTGGGCCGGAGTCCTCATTACGGCCGCCGTTTGCTCTTCGGTATGCGCTTATGATTCCGTAATCCAGGAAAGGTGCGCGGGCGTGGTGGCAGCGAGGGGCGCCCGCACGGACGGTGGGAGCAACAAGGCCTCGGTCGCCGCCCCTCCGATTGCCCAATGAATTTTGCATTGTTCAAACTGACTGTTAAACAACATTACGAATTTTAATGCGGAGGCGAGATAATAATAGTTGGACATTAAAGGCCCCTTATGGCTTACCACGTTATGAATATGATAATGATGATGGCGCGCAGGATAAAGTATGTTAAGTTATGAAGCCATAAAAACAGGGTGCATCAGCTGAGGAAAGCTGTTACGCCATTATCGTACTCTAGCCAGCCTTATCTGCATATATACGAGTTTCTGAGAGATATGATGTGACGGGATCAACGATTATGACCTCTAGATAGTATTGAAATAAAGCTCATAATGCTAAGGTTGCAAATGAGTGAATCAATCTGTTAGATCGGAGTCTCCATATTCCCAGGCGGAGGTCTGCTTCTGCGATTTTAATTGTTGAGTAGATCATTTTAGGTGTAATATATTAATTGGAAAAATAAAGCGGGCGTTGGAACTAGCGGGAAGTTAATATATCAAAAGCCATAAAAATTCTTTAACAAATTGTTGGCCTCTTTGCGCTTGTTCAGTCAGAGAGTTAGGTGATAATTCTGAATAAATTTGGAGCCCGGAGACTTCAAGGACACGATGGGTAAGGACAAGGGTCAAGGATATACAAGTGATATTCGCACTTCAGAAGACAGGACAACAGGTGGAGTGATGGAAGGTCATAGTGCAATTAGAAAAGACCCTTGGTGCTTGCAGGAAAATATCAAATCCTAGCACAGTTAGGAAAATATTTGGTGCCTATGGGAAATGACGAAGTTCTAATGTAATAAGGAAAACATTTGTTGAACATGGGGGATAAATCCTTACATAATTAGGAAAACAGCTGGCGCATGTGCGGGAGTGCTATGTTCTAGCAGAATTAGGAAAACAGCTGGTGCGTGTGCGGGAATACTACATCCTAGCACAATTAGGAAAACAGCTGGTGTATATAGAAAAACGCAAAGTCGTGGGATTATGAAGGCCTATTCGCAGTGAGTAAAGTGTGGACTACAGATGCAGTGTGGTACAAGCGAGATAGAAAACATTAAGAAACAACTCTTGTTTATAATTCCTATACCATTTAGCCTTAAATCAGTATAGATTTTAT
>NC_051394.1:39116986-39124486 GCF_015228065.2 Penaeus monodon
AAAGTAGATACACAAATCTTTAAAAATGATCCGTGTTGCAACAAAGCTTTAGCAGAATACAATTTTTGAACCTGAATTGCGTAAAACCAACCTATACGCATGAAAAAAAAAATGGTTTCATCCAACTAATTCACTAGTAAAATAAGAAATGGGTTAAATATAAACAATACATCCATAATCATCATGCTGCAACCGCAGATGTAAGACCAGTACATAAGAAGGCTCACTAACTAGCTACCAACCGCAACACGCTAAGGGCCGAGTGGAACGAGTCTCCGTACCGAAAGGCAGTTTTGCCAAAACCGTTTTATGAAAGTCTTTTCGTGGCGCGATAAAATCCTCCACGATCATATCAACAATAAGTTTAATAAAGCGTTCTTTATGGCCTAACCATAAAGAAAAAATATCTATATCAAAACCCCCCAAACATCCAGCGGAACAAAATTACACGGTCCCACACGTTTAATCAAACAAGAAGCCCCACTACACTGGCAACACTGCGCAAGGGCTGGCCGCCAGTATATCTTTCAAGAGGTAATTTGCCATCAAGTTGTGAACCCTCGCGAGTTGGGTGTGAGGGACTTCGCGGCCTGCCTGCCTTGATTATCATAGTTGGCTGGGTCCACACGCCCTTCCGCGACCCGGGAGGAGGGGCGGGAGGGCCCGGGGGAGGCGGGGAGGAGGGGAGCGCGGCGACGACGTTGGTGGGGGAAGGCGCTGTGGTGGGGATGGAAAGGAGACGATAAGGGAGGCAAGCAGGCATAAGAGGCTGTAAGTAGGGATAGAAGGGGGAGCAAAGACTAGAGGAATAATCAAACAGACTACAGTAGAAACAGTGACGAAACGAACGAATGAAAAGGACAGCAGTAACTGAAAACGACTGGTAGACAAGATGAAGATTTAAAAAGGACAGTATATGTTCCCGAAAATATTTGAAAAAACAACGTAATTTACGTAATCAGAATCTTATCTCTCCACTCGGACGTTTTTTGTTGTTGTTGTTGTTGTTTTTCACGATGAAAGCGTTTTACGGAAATAGAAAACGACGCGAGACATTTGCACTAAGAACGTAACGCATGAAAGCTTCATCAATCAAGAACAACAATCAACCTGTGGTATTTGAACATGGCGTTAACCCGTCGACGGTCTCGTCGTCTAGGTCAGGCGCAGGCGCTGTGGGTGGGTGGCCGAAGTATAGCATGGATGACTGGCTAGCTGGTCCGCCGCTTAGGACTCCGGACTCAGCTGAGAACGCAGCTTCCTAGCTTAGGCATTAAAAGGTTTTTATCTACCAGAAAATATTCTGAAAAAAGAAAGACTTTAACTCCATCTAGCGTGGGTGTGAGGACGATTTGAGGTGGACTTCGAAGGTGGTGCGCCAGGTATCTTCCCGCAAATGTGGTTCCTTAGACTGAACTTGGAGGATATATCAAATATTATACCTTATCAGTTATTTTTTGTACTCAAACTTTGTAGCGATACCCAATGCTCAACATTATTTTCGGTGTTCATATTTATTTTAGAAAAGGTAATTTTTTTTCTGCAATTTAAAGCAGATAAGTATTTGAACGTCAGGCTGTCATGTATATGCATCATAAAAGAGCAATCCGAATAATAATCGTTCATCCACCTCTCGCCTTCTGATATGTGCGTTTGTATCGTTGTTCCAGCGCGGGGCTAGAATTTCGAACCCGGAGCTTCAGTGAATCGATATTTCGAATCTTCAGTATTGAGGTTTTAATTCCACAGATATCTCTGTTTTTATTGTTCATGATGATATTCTTGATGATATTCTTGTTGTAGTTTTTGTTTTTATAGTATTCAGGGTACCACAGATTCAAGGGTTCCAAAACAAATATTGTAGTTCGTGTATCGTTAGGCGCTTCACACTTGAGGAGTGAATCGTCACAGGTGTATGTTTTGTTTCCACGCATCACTAATTGTCAAGGAACTACTGGATAAATGTCTTTCGGAATGCAAGTAAGAAAGAGATTGCAACCTCGTCTGTTCACCTGCCGTTGAGCCTGACAGAATGCTGGCACGCAATTGCTCAACCGCTATCGTGATTGGTGTACTAATTCTTACCTCGTGCTATTTCTTGCCTACTTTTATGACGAAACAGTAATTATTACCAAGTTTTTATTGGCCCTCTGCCACTGCTATATTACAAGCATGATGGAAGAGTTTATACTGAGGGCAGAAAGCGTCCCATCATAATCTCATACTCGACCACCTAAATCCACCATACCCGCTCATTAGAGATGATATCGTCTTGTTAGCGAGTGACGGATCGCCTCGAGACTGTGCAGGAGAACCGCTACGGCCGCGGCAGGGCAGGCGCGCCCGACAGACACCTCCCCGACTTCTTTCGAAAGGTTTTCGCAAATAGTAAATAATAGCATTCTTTGTTGATGCCTTGAGATTCTGACTACAGAGGCTGAACATTTTTTTAAGAGGTGAAGTGTATAATTTTTTTTTTCAGCAATATCAGGAATGTCAAATATAGAGGCTCACTATTCTGGTATGTACTCATACTTATAATCTATGTGTGCTTCCATTCGTGTTTGCACTTGTTAGTGTGTAAAGAGGAAATTTGCAAAATAGTACTTTTGAAATCAGTTACTTTATATCGATGAAAGATTCACAAAACATATTTATTGAAATCAAACGGTTTTCATTCTACATACCTTGTACAAAACAAGAAGAGCATTATCACTACGATTAACAGACTACAAAAATTCTAACCATGCAAGAATATTCTGCGATTTGTCTAAATCAACAGTGAAAACAACTTTTTGTGGCTGATAGTTATTATTATAAAACAAATGTATACACATTATACATACTTATGCACACACACACACACACACACACACACACACACACACACACACACAAACACACACACACACACATACAACACACACACACACACACACACACACACACACACACACACACACACACACACACACACACACACACACACACACACACACACACACACACACACACACACACACACACACACACACACACACACACACTGTCTAATTGTCTATCAATCTATCTAGTTATCTATCTGTCTGTTTATATATATGTTCATATATTCATATATATATATATATATATATATATATATATATATATATATATATATATATCCAGCTAACTATCCATCCATTCATCTATATATTTATCTGTCTGTGTATGTATGTATGTATGTATGTATGTATGTATGTATGTCTGTATTGACAAATACACACATTTGTGAATGCACGTGCTATTATATGCATCTATTTATATTCCACATATTATGTCGAAAAAAAAAACGAAATGAGTAACATATTGAAAATTAAATCCTACAGCTTTTCTAATTTTACTACAATCCTCTTCATTTGGATGAACCACTTCAAGAGGAGCCCAGCGTTATTGGAAAAGAAAAGCTGTGAAATTTAGTGTTTAATTTCTTGCTCTCTCCCTCGTCCTCTGTCCGTCTCTGTATTAATTGCTCTAATATATATATATATATATATATATATATATATATATATATATATATATATATATATATATGCGTGTGTGTGTGTGTGTGTGTGTGTGTGTTGTGTGTGTGTGTGTGTGTGTGTGTGTGTGTGTATACACACACACACACACACACACACACACACACACACACACACACACACACACACACATACATCACACACACACACACACACATATATGCATATATATTATATACATATATATATATGTATATATATACATATATATATATATATATATATATATATATATATATATATATATATATATATATATATATATATACCTGATACTTCCAGGAACAATATCTTGTGAACTAGAGAAAAACAAGTAGCAAATGGTGTAGAAAGTTCATATGTGTATATTGTATTCATAATATATAAATCAAGAGGCGGTTCTTTAGTAAAACTTAAAGGGTACAAGTTCATTCAAATCCAACCGGAACAGAAAATAACAGAGAGAACAGAAACTAAAACACATTGCAATTATAAAATGAATAACTGCTGATTACGTCACGCGCGAACAGTAGACAATTCTAAATTCGTGTGTGGAGTAAAAACAAACAAACAAAGTTAATCAATGTGGACAGAATATGATGCTATTTATGTAAGAAAGAAAGCATTTTAGCGAGAACGCTCTTGTGTCGTAGTGTTCAAGCTTGGATAACAGATAGAGTGCTCAATGGTATTAAACGCTTTCAAGTGATCAGAATTAATCTCTGGGATAAATTCGCTGTTGGCAAAGGAGTTAAGCATGCAATTTGTGAAAGCATGAAAGAGTCGTTGCGATTTTCTTTGGATATTAATTTCAATTTGATTATTAAATAAGTTACTTTTCATTTAATATATTTGGTCAGTTTTTTTCTTCTTCTCTTTTATTGTAATTTTTTTTCAGTAAAACTTTCCCCTGCTGACAAGAATGATTAAATAGAATGTCACTGCTTTTCATGGCAAAATTTTAAACATTCCATTTACACATTCCATTTGGTCATTGCTGTAATAGCAAGGCAATATATGTTTTCTTCATTTCATATTGCGATTGGTCTGAATTACAAGGCAGTATTGTATGATTCCTTTCTTACTGAAATTGTATTCATTTGTGTATCTGTTGATAAGCGATATGTCATCAGCTATTTTGTATCATAATATCAAAATTTCCAGACCCACATTAATGTTATATCGATTGTTGAAGATTTCCTGACATCACTTTGCAAAATATAGATTGTATATGTCAAAAGGTCAAGATTCCAGTATTCGATTATAGGACACGTTCCCCTTCGGAAATTTTAATTCCAATATTAATCAGCGGATGGCAGGCCCTTGCTTGCACTGGTCGAGTCAACGTGAACAGCATAGTGAAAACCGAATTCTGGGAGAATGTGGATAATGTGCGTTATATGATAGATGGGAAAAGTGTCAGGACGGAAAATATCTATTGATCAAAGTCGAGTTAATGTTAATTAATAATTGTGGCAGCTGACTGCTTTCGAATACAGATTCCCTCGACCTAAGATGGGATTCCTTATGCTAGTCAATAGTTAATTAATATAGATGACAAATCAGACCATCGCAGTTTCCATGTAGTGTTATTTTTTCTCTCCCATCGGACATGTCTTTGCCTGGAGGACTTTTCAGGACAGAGAAAAATGGGCTTGATGGGATATTTACATCGGTTACTTTTAGAATCATAATATGCAACTTAGCTAACAACAGAAAGTAGTTAGGATATATATACTTCTCTCAGGTAGTGGTGGATTTTTTTTTTCGCTAGAGTTTATGTTGTTAATATTCAAAAAGGAAATAACACTCAGTTAACTCATTACATAAAAAATGATGTGAATTTTAGTATTGAGTATCTGTAATATGAGCCTTTTTAGTAAGAGAGAGAGAGAGAGAGAGAGAGAGAGAGAGAGAGAGAGAGAGAGAGAGAGAGAGAATAACGGTAGATAATGCCAAATAACAAAAAAAAATCGTTATAAAACTGTTCTTTAATCATTTAATACGTCAAGAAGTTTTTATTTCAAACATATCACACTTCGTTGTTAGCCATTATTGACTGTAACTATGCACAAAAGAAAACGGAAAGCGAAATCACCTAAATAATCATATCCTTCCTTTCACAGCTGTGAAACCTCATTCGTCGAGGTGTACGTCGCGTGTGAAAAAGTTCGAGGTCAAGTACTATGCCAACACGAGACTGCCAAGAGAAGGGTGCCACCGGGTCACTTACTTGCGCACACACGTCACGGGACACCTTGGTAAGGGGAAGCATAGTCATGTCATCAGCGCGACACCCTATTGTTTATTTTGCGGGTGAACTAGCTAGCTCGGGACAACTATCTCGTGGGAATTCGACTCAGTTCGAGGCTACTAGAGGCCACTTAGGGTTACCTTGTGGCTTCAACAGGAACCTGAGATTTGTTAGGAACATCTAGGTGTCAGAGGTAAATTTATAGTTATAATTATTGCGAGTTAGATATATATGTTAAAAGAAATTAAATGGACTTTACTCTATAGAGATGTAAGTCTATATCTCATACTGAACTAAATTAAGAACACTAACAAATCCGATGAATGAATCGTTTAAGAATTTCCTGGGAATATTGTTTATAGAACCAAATTGCCAAGTGTCCAGCTGGGGAGATCTTTAACATTCTGTTTTCAAGAATGTGTTTGCCCATTTCCACACGCAAAGCTAACCAGTTTCCGAGCTCCATTACTTACATCATTAGTAAAACCACTCCTCCTTCTCCCCCAACCTCCCCTCCCCGCACTCCTTCCATCCTGCATTTCCCCTTCTTTCCCCTCCTCCTGCTGTCAGCCTGTGGAGTGACGGGATTGACAAGTTGATCTGGTGAGTGACTAACGAATGCCTTTTGTGGGTAATCTCCCGGCGCAGTGTAGCCAACGCAGCTTGGGAAAATGGCACAATATGTGTGCTCACTGTAATCCCTGGACAAATATTTATTTGATTTTTTTATATAGATTTTTAAAAAAAGCACAGTAGTTGTTGTTCATAATATAAACCAATAAATATTTCTAAAATGTTATAGAGCACTGGCAATACTCACCAAAATCGTTGCCTAAGAAAACACAAATATGACCTGTGCCGAGGCCAGGTCAGGTCACAGGTCACCAGCCCGTGGGAAGAGCTAATGATCTGTAACCATGAAGTGACAACACAGACAAATTTTCTTGGCGATGGTTGAACCGCAGGAGGTCGAGAGGAAGGAACCAGAGAAACGATGAATAAATAAGAGGTTTATGCAGTTTGTAGCTGCTTTCATCGTCCATGTTGTAGCATGAATCATATATATATATATATATATATATATATATATATATATATATATATATATATATATATATATATATATATATATATATATGTGTGTGTGTGTGTGTGTGTGTGTATATATATACAATATATATATATATATATATATATATATATATATATACAGATATATATATATATATATATATATATATATATACAGATATAGATACATGTATATATATATATTTTTTTCATCTGCTACAGTTGTAGAATCTTCACCATCACTGTATCTTAATCTAATTTTACTTTGTGTATTTCTTCACATTATCTACTACTGCTACCATGAGCTCTTCTTGTTTTTAATCTTCAATTCCGTCATTTTTCGCATACAGTTACCACTAATATTTTTCTCCATTTCCATTCTTATGCAGTGCTATTACTGTCAATAAACTTTTCTTCTCGTTCTTATTCTTATCCTCCACAACTGCTAATAAGGTCTCTTCTTCTTCATCTTCTTCTTTCTCTCCTCTTCCTCCTCTTTCTTCTTCTTCTCCTCCTCTTCCTTTATCTTCTCTTTGTTTTTCTAATCCTTCTCATGCGCCATAGTCTTCTTACCGTTATTGTTTCATATCTTTATTATAATTTTCATTCTACTATTACTGCAATATTACA
>NC_051394.1:39131986-39134486 GCF_015228065.2 Penaeus monodon
ACAATATGTCTCCTAACATTATTATTATTATTATTATTATTATTATTATTATTATTATTATTATTATTACTATTATTTTTTTTTATCATTATTATTATTTTCACTATTATTGTTATATTATATCAATAATAATGTAATAATAACATTATTATTATTATTATTATTACTTTATTATTATTATTATTATTATTATTATATTATATTATTATTATATTATTATTTATTATTATTATTTATATTATTATTATTATTTATTATATATTATATTATATTATTATATTATATATTATATTATTATTATTATTATTATTATTATATTATTATTATTTTTTGTTGTTTGTTTGTTGTTGTTTTGTTTATTTTATTATTATTTATATTATTTACTTTATTATCTATATTATTTATATTGTTATTTATATTATTTATTATATTATATTTTATTTTTATTATTATTATATTATTATTTATATTATTTTTATTATTATATTATTATCATTATTATTTTTTTTATTATTGTTATTATTATTAATATCATTGTTATTATTATTATTATTATTATTATTATTATTATTATTATTATTAATAATATTATTGTTATTATTATCATTATTATCATTACTTTCACTATTATCATTATTCATTTTTTTTATCATTATTATGCTTAATATCATTACTATTATCAGTGGTAGTATTAGCAGATGTAGCAGTAGTAATAATATCATCCTTTTTGTTATCATTACTATTATTACTAATATATTCCTCACAAACGGAAACATTAATATGATTCAACTTTTTAAATACATTCTAACTTTCAATAATTTAGCTGCTAAACAAACAGGCGGATATTCCAGTTAATACTTAAATTACATGTTTTGCTATCAAGTTGCATGTTGTTACCCAACGCTGACAAAAGACCTCGTAAAAAAGAATAATCCACGTGAAGGGAAAAAAATAATAATAACAGTAATAATAAAAAATATAACTTAAATTCAACGATCATTCCGGGTAGTTGAATGTATTCACTGCTCGTCGATCAACGTAATGGCGACAAGTAAATGACGGTAACAAGATATGATTTCCCTCCGGAACTCGCCCGTACGCAACGCCGACCCTCCCGGCAGCGCTGTCGCCTATGCCGGTTGCAAGTATCAATTGAATCATCACGCAGAAGAGGACATCTTTGAGGGACGTCGTCCAGCGCGTTGGGAGTGCCGTTCTGAGCTCCCGAGATCTAATAACTGACCGGATACGTACCATTATAAGCCTGAACACGACCTTCCTGACGCGTTAGTGGCATCTGATCCCCTATTGTGCGCGTGTTTACTCTGGCGCGGCCCTCCTGCTGCTCGCCAGTTGAGACGTCACCAGCAGACACATTCCGGAAGTCTTGTCCGAGGGAGCCCCTGCTGCTTAAGGCAAACGGAAGAGGGTATTAATATCTAGCTGGACGGGGAGAGGGGAGAAAGCTAGAGGGGGAGAGGGATGGGTGGGTCCCTGCTCTCCTTTCTCCTCTCTCTCTCTCTCTCTCTCTCTCTCTCTCTCTCTCTCTCTCTCTCTCTCTCTCTCTCTCTCTCTCTCTCTCTCTCTCTCTCTCTCTAACACACACACACACACACACACACGCGCGCGCGCGCGCGCGAGTGTGTGTGTGTGAGAGAGAGTGAAAGAGAAAGAGACAGACAGAGAGAGAGAGAGAGAGAGAGAGAGAGAGAGAGAGAGAGAGAGAGAGAGAGAGAGAGAGAGAGAGAGAGGGAGAGAGAGCGTTTTACAAAAATCAGGCGTAATGTTTAATCGAGAAAACTATTTAATGTGTTGTTTACTTTTGACGTGTATACATTATGTAGCGATTCATCATTCGTAGTCATGATATGTCTGTCTGTCAGCCCTTCTCTCTCTCTCTCTCTCTCTCTCTCTCTCTCTCTCTCTCTCATTTTCCCCCTGTCTCTCTCTGCGCTTCTCTCTTCCTCCCTCTCACTCTTTCAGACAACTGAGGAGCTCTTTGCCCGACTTTATGAGTGCAGGAGGAAGTATCACTCCTTCCTCTCTGGGTTTATGGCTTGCTGTTTATGTTCGTACAAAAAATCGCAGGGAATTGTTGTTTTGGGGTTCCACCACGCCTTCTTTGAGCTGATTATCTTTTTAATGATTATGGGATTATAAGGGCAATTACCTCTATTAATGTGAGCAGTGTCAGTAATATAATCAAGGCCGTATTTATCTACATTGCTGTAGCGTGATACTCAATGATTATCACATTATCTATCCGAATCCATGTCCTGTATTATCTTTTCATATCTATAACATTTAAGGAGAAAATGTTCCTACGTTTACGCGTATAATAATTCCAACCTGGATTAACTCTAAAGTGGAGATGTATCTTTATACTTATTATTTATTTTTGACTAGAATTGCGCACTCTCTCCAAATGTCTTTTGCCCATGAAATGTTTCAGCAAGCGACTAAATAGTACTGAAAAGTGCCTGGAGGAAACTCGTATCTT
>NC_051394.1:39169486-39203309 GCF_015228065.2 Penaeus monodon
CTCATTTTCTTCACCTTTAGTAGATTGCTGCTTTCTGTGTCATATTTTATTTATTTTTTGTCTCCTTTACGTTTCTTCCCTTATGACATTTCCTTTCATATTTACTTCTGTATTAGGAATGGGAATGTTAGGTCCAAAGAAGAAAGGAGTAATAGAAACAAAAACAAAAGCCCCCCCCCCCAAAAAAAAAGAATTTGAACGCTTTCTTTTTCATTTTCTTTTCACTATCCCCTCTTGCTCTGACAACCTCTCTCCTCTCTCTCTTTCTCTCCCCCTTCCCCCTCCTTTTCTATCTCTCTTCCCCCTCTTTTGCCCACCTCCATTTCCCTCTCTATCTTTCTCCTCCTTCCCTCTGTCTCTATCTCTCTTTTTCTTCCTTCCCTCTGTCTCTATCCCTTTCCCCCCCTTCCCTCTTTCTCCTCATTCCCTCTATCTCTCTTTCTCTTTCCCTCCCCTCCTCTCTCACCTGCTACGAAACCCCAATAAATTAACGCGTTCAATAAACAGGCAGCCTTTTCAGCCGAAGTGACAGTCTTCATTTAGGAGTTCTAAAAAACCGATTTTTTCCTTTATATTTTTTCCATCGTTGCTGCAAGTCTTTGCTCACAAAGCCGCCATTATCGTTATATAATTCACTCTAAACAGCATGGAAAACTGTGTACAAATTGCATTTTCAATGAAGATAAATAATCAGAAGACAGAAAGAATAACGTATATATGTATATATATATATATATATATAATATATATATATATATATATATATATATATATATATATATATATATATATATATATATATATATATATATATATGTATGTATGTATGTATATATTTATATATATACATACATATATTATTGTGTGTGTGTTTGTATGTGTGCACATATTTGAACATGTGTATGTATATGTACACACACACACACAAACACACACACACACACGCAACGCACATACACACACACACACACACACACACACACATGTATATCATATATAATATATATATATATATATATATATATATATATATATATATATAATATATATATATATATATATATATATACATATATATATATACATATATTATATATATATATATATTATATATTATATTATATATATATATATTATATCATATATATATATTACCCTTCCTGCCACCAACCTTCCCATTGATATATATTATATATATATATATATATATATATATATATATAATATATATATATATATATATATATAAACACACACACACAGACGTATACACATACATACATACACACACACACACACATGTGTGTGTGTGTGTGTACGTATATGAATATATATATATATATATATATATATATATATATATATATATATATACATGTATATTACATATATATATATATATATATATATATATATATATATATATATATATGTATATATATATATTACATATTTATACATGTATATTACATATATAATATATATATAATATATATATATATATATATATATATATATATATATATATATGTATCTATATATATATATATATATATATATATATATAGATATTTATATATGATCGTGGCTCTTTCTGCATGTAGTTCCTTCTTATCGCTTTTTCTTCATTATCCCCTCATCTTCGGTGTTACTCTGTCGCCCTCTTCCTCTTCATCGCTCCCCCTTTTTACCCTTTCCTTTCTCTCTTTCTATCTCTCCCTGATCCCCTTTTCCTATCTCTCTCTCTCTTTCTTACCCTTCCCTCTGTCTCTATCTTTCCTTCCCCTCCGCTCTTACTCAAAAGCCTAATATATTAACACGTTCATAAACAGGCAGCCTTTTCTGGCGACGTGACAGTCTTCATTCAGGAGCTTTAAAAATCAAATTTCTTCCTGAGTTTTTTTCTGTCGTTGCCTGCAAATCTTCGCTCACAAAGGCGCCTTTATCGTAAAATATATCATTCTAAACTGCATAGAAAACAGAACACACATTATATGTTCATGGGGCATGAATACCCAGAAAACAAAAATAAATAGCAGATGTTTATACACACACACCCCAAATAACAATCAACAATATATATATATATATATATAATATTAATAATATATATTATATATATATATATATATATATATATGTATATATAATACATATAACATATATAATATAATACATACAGATAATATAAACAATAATATATACAATATATATAATATATATATACATATATATTATATAATGATATATATATACAATATCATATATATATATATAATATAATATATATATAATATATATATATATATATATATATATATATATATATATATATACATATAATCATATCATTGTATACTGATATAATATCAATCATTATTTGATAATATATTAATATTATTATACATATAATATATAATATATATTTTAAATTATAATAAGATATATTTATTAATAATACATTATTATACAATGTATATTATATATATATATATATATATTTATATATATCTCTCTCTCTCTCTCTCTCTCTCTCTCTCTCTCTCTCTCTCTCTCTCTCTCTCGCTCTCTCTCTCTCTGTCCCTCTCCTTTCTGTCTGTTGCCTCGTCTTTCCTTTCTCCTCCTTCTCTTTTCTTTCTCTTTTCTCTTTCCGTTTCTTCCTGCCTTGTGCGCCGCGTCCCTTGCTCGCGTCGCCCCCCCTGCCTCTTCCGCTCTTGTTCGCTGCTCTCCGCTTCCCCACGTTCTATACATGTTCTAAAGAAAATAGCTTTGAAGCACTTATATTATGAATATGCTGACAGTATCTCTCATATCGTTCCGATAGAGTGTCCTCAAACGCCATTAATGTCTCCTATCTTTTCTCAACATAAGCCAAAATCAATAGCTATTAATCTCAACAATTAATACTAGAGGCTAGGCCAACATACATACTTATTTACTTCTTATAAAAATCGAACAAACAAACCGTTTCATAACGCAGACTGAACCTTCCTGCAGCAACCTTTATCACGAAACAAAAATCATCGTTATAACAAACCGCCCCCATCAATTGTGCTCAAGAAGGGTTGACTTGGTGGGCTGGAGGAGCTTCACCCTGTCGCGGTTCTTCACAGGCTCTCCAAAACCACCCTGTTGGTTTTGTCTATGTTTAATGGCGAGTACGTCTTATTTTTACTTATACATCTTTTCCAACCTTAAAAAAGCTGGATAGTCAATGTACTGCATTACGCCGGGATAAAAGGATGGAAGGTTTTTAGGTCATTTAACTTTACTGTGGCCCTGAGCTGGGAAACTTGAAAGTTCTTCCCGTAGCAAAGTTTAATTGTTCTTATTTTAAGTTATTTGTTTCTTGGCTTGTTTCCCTGAAATTTTCCATGATTTTGTTTTTCTTTTTTACTGGAGCAGGTGGTATCCGTTACCGACCCCAGCCAATAATTGAAAGAAACAGACTGAACGAACACATGCCAAAACTCAAAACACAAAACACAAAAAACACACACACACATGAACACGCACACAACACACACACACTTACACACACATACAACACACACACACACACAAACCCATCAACTCACACATCCCACATAAACTCCACCCCACAGGACTGTCACTCTCCTACACACAAAAGTCATACACACACACACAGGCACACAGATACACACACAAACAACACACAGTAAACACACACCACCCACAAACCACCCACACACCACAAGACACATAACGCACACAAACACACACACACAACAATCACACTATACACACAAACACAATAGGACACATTATATATTATACACACAAAGTATCCCAACGATATTTTTGATCGTGATTACATAATCGATTCTGTACTTTTTTGATATATGTTCTGTACTTTTTGCATTGGGACGGTCTTTGTTTCCTTTTTAGACCCTCAGCAAAAACTCAAAAATACCCTTGTTTTAATCGTGTTTTTTTAAAATCGGGTTATCTGCTTTTTGGGTGTTGTTTTTTTTTTTTTTTTTTGTGCTTTTTTTTTTTTTTTTTTTCTTTCCCCAGGAATGTAAAATCAAAAAAATCGAATTACCATGTTTAATATAATTTTTTTACTGGCATTTTTGTGGGATTTGAGTTTGGAAAATCCTGAACTGCAAAAAATGGCCCCCCTTTTTAAAATTTTTGTTTTGTAAGTTGTTACAAAAAATTATTATTATTATTTAAATTTTGTGCTTCCCTCTAGACATTTTTCAAATTGGCTGATAAACAGAAAAAGTGAATTTCCAAAGTACGTTTCCCGAAATGTGATTGTTTTTTTTTTTTATTATTTAAAAAAAGACAAAAGGCTTTTTTTTTAATAAAAAAAGACGAGCCCGTTTTTTTTTTCCGCCCTTTTTTTATTGGCTAGGGAAGAAGAGGCGACTTAATTTTTTATCCTCTCTCTCCTCTCCCCCCCTCCTCTCTCCCCTCCCCCTCTTTTATATAAGAAAATTACAACCTTTTTTTTTTTGTCTTCTGACTCTTCTCCCTCTCCCCTTCTCTCTTCTCTCCCTCCCTTCTCTCTCCCTCCCGCTCTTCTCTGCTCTCTCTTCTCTCTTTAAAAAATAAAAAATTCACTTGATTTAAAACCTATATAAACCTATCCAAAATATACCACAAATTTTTTTTTTTTGCGACTGGCAGTTTTAAATTTGTTTTTTTTTTTTGCGATGTCAATAAAAAAACCACTCCAAATCAGAAGAAATAGTTTTAACAACATAGCTAGTAAAAATTCAGAAAAAAAGAAGGTAAGATTATAATAGTGAACAAACCATACCAGATTAGATTTAGGTTAAGATAAGAACATACCGTTTAATTTTTGCCAAACAAAACAGATAGGGCCATACATAACAATTATATACCAAAAAAACCAAACAGATTCCAGTAACAGAACGGCGAACAAAGAAGACAGACAGAAAAAAAGGTGAGAAAGGAAACATAGAACAAGAGACAAGAAGAGGAACCCCCAGAAAAGGCCCGAGCTCCGTGGCGAAAAAAAGGGAAGGGGAGGGGGTGAGGGGTGGTGGGTGGAAGAACCACAACACAACCAAATAACCGCACACTTTTTGAAGAAAAAAGTTTTTGAAGCACGGAGGACGGGATAGAGGCTCTTTGGCCCCGCAAACAGACCATGAACCAACAAATAAAGGTAGATTAGATCATAATCAAAAAACCTGGATAAATTCAATATTTTAGAATTTAGGTAAGATAAGCGGATTTTGAATGGATGAAAAAATAGATTAGAGGGATGGATTAGATAGGATTTAGATGAAAGGAGAGATAGAGAAAGTAAAAGAGAAAGAAGAGAGAATAGAAAGAGAGAAAGAGAGAAGAGAAAAGAAGAGAGAGAGAAAAGAGAAGAAGAGAAGAAGAGAAAAGGAGAGGAGAGAGAGAGAAACGAGAAGAAGAAAATACAATAAAATAGTAATAAAAATTAATAGAGGATTGAAAAAAACAAGCAGACAAGAACAGACAATTAAATAGCGAGAAAAATTTCCCACACCCCCTTACGAGTACAGTACAAATGCAGAGAAAAAGAAGTCGGGAAGATAAAAACCATACAGAGGAAAATTACGGAAGAATTTGCCGTAAAATTAGGAAAAAAAAAAAAGAGAAGAAAAAGAGAAGGGAATGAAGGAAGCGAAAGCCCGAAGAGATAGAGAGAGAAGAGAATAGAGAGAGAAGAGGACGAGAGAGAGAAAGGAGAGAAGGAGAGTAGAGGAAAGAGGAGGAAGAAGAGAATAGAGAGGAGAGAGAGAGAAGAGATAGAGAAGAGAGGGGGAAGGGATAAATGTGTGAGGGGGAGGAGAGGGGGGTTGAAAGGTGGGGCGGCGGGGGGGGAGGGGTGGGGGGGCCGGAGAGGGGGGGAGGGAAGGGGGCTTTGAGGGGTGAGAGAGATAGTAGAGAGATAATATAGATTAAGAAGAGGATAGGGAGAGAATAGTGAGAAGGAGAGAGAGAGGAGAGGGGAGAGAGAAGGGAGGAGAAGAATAGAGAAGAGTAAGAGAGAGAGAGAGAATAAAGATACAAGAAACCAGAAAAGTAAACCCACGTAAAACTCCCCCCCTCGACGAATAACCCTCGACTGGCCGCCCAGCATCCCCGCCCATCTCGAGCCTCTCGTTCTCGTTCTCCCCTCGTCGTCGGTTCCCTTTTGTCTTATCAACAGGACTGTGTATCTTCCACATGAAATAAAAAAGAAAGTGCCAAGGCACACCTGCGATTTATAAAGTGTAAAATAAAAATAAAGTTAGAAAAAAATAAATTTTCTATCAATCTTTAATTTTAATTTGAGTTACAACATAAAATGAACCGTTCGATGTTTCCCCGCAAATATGAAGGCGAAGTTTAATATGGCTAAAAAACCCTATAAGAAACCCATACGGTAAAGATTCCATCCTTAAATTTTAGACACAGGAAGGTCCCCCAGAAAATCCCCTCGTTTTTTTCCTTCCGCGAGGGGGGATCCTACTCTTTTCCGCTCAGGAAAATTTCCAATTTTTTGCCTATAATAAAAACATTTTTAACCAAAACCACAGGCCATGACCAGGCTCCTGAACCTGAGGTAAAACCTTTTTGTGGTAAAACATTATTAACTGCTGGATACCTATTAATCCCCAGCGCTATAACCTTCATTCCCCCCTAATTTCCCACTCCTCCCTTTTCGGTTCCTATCAAACGGCCCAATCTTTTGCTCAAATTGTGGGCCCCCCCCTTTTTCCTTTTTTTTCTCTTTTTTTTTATTTCTTTCTTTTTTCTTTCAGTCCCAACCAAAACCAAAACCGGATTTTTTTATATAAAATTTTAAAATTCAACACCCCGAGCGGAGTCCAACTACGGCCCTCATCTCTACCCCCTCGTTTCCCCTCCCCGCTTTTTTTTTTTTAAAATTTTTGTTTTTAATATGAATGCAAAAATTGGGCCCCGCGAAGCGGCGGAGAAAACACGAACCCTATTAAGTAGCATTAAACAAAAAAAAACCAATACATCTCCGATTCTTAAGTAAATTAACTTTTTTTCTGGCCCCCATTCGTAATTTTTAGTTTTATATTGTAGAGAAAAGTGCCTTTAAAACACGTATATCTAAGAGGGATAACCAATCGCCATGCCCCCCTCGCCCTTTCGCAAATCATATTATGGTAAAAACACATTTTTTAGTCATTATGAAAATATTGATAGCGTAAGTGGGGGTGTTTTTTATTTAATTGGGGTTGTTGGGGGGGGACAACGTATGGGACAAAAGGAATAACGCGGTTGTTTTTTTTTTTAACAAGGTCCTGGAAAAAATTTTTGTCCCAGTTTTCCTCAAACCGTCTATGACCGTTTTGTTGCAGATTTTGTCATTGTTTTTTTGCAAGTAATAATAAACACCCGGAAAAATCAAGAGAGAAGAGGCCAAAAAAAAATTTGTTTATTGTGAAATATCCCACTTTTAAAAGATTGCCTTTTTTTTCCTTCCTTTTAAACCAAATTGAGGAAAACCGATCCCTTTTCCCAAAGAGAATTTTATTTTTTTTTTTCCTATAACTAAGTTCCTCCCCTCCCCCCCCCCCCCGCCTTCCTTCTCCTTTTTTTTTCTTCACGCCCTCGCCTCCCCCCGTCCCCCTACGCTTGAACTTTGATTTTGCGGGAGAAAAGAAATACTTGAAACATTTTTTAATTACCTATCTCTAAGATATAAGAAACCAATTCTTAGAACATCCTAACTTTTTCCGAGCCAAATTAATCACGTCAAATTGGTACCCCCCCCCAAAATTCCCCAGAAAACGTGGAATTTTTTTTATAAAAACAACACGCCTTTTTTAATAAACGCCATTTTTCTCCTCTCCCCGTAACGATAATAACGTGGGTAATGAAGTAAAGATTAAAATTGCTCGATATTCCCGCCTGAGGAATTATACGGGGGAGGAAATTTGAATTCCCGGAAATCCCATAGTGTATTAAAATCAAATACATCTCTTGTTCTAAGTAAATCACTTTATGGAAAATTTCCCCCTTACAAGTTACAAAAGGGCGGGTCCGCGTGAAAAGGTACAGGGCGGGCGGGAGCAGACCGTAAAAATTTTTTTTCCGAGAGATAGAAACACAAGATGGCGAATAAACGCGAAAGAAAAAAAAAAGCACGGTGAATCAAAGGGGGAAAAAAAAAATTGTCCTGAGTGAATTTGATTTGTTGAAACTAAAAGGCCAAAAAAAGATGCGTCCGTTTTTTTTTTTTTTATAGGGAAGATTCCCTCAGCGGAAGATTAGCTCTTTCGGTTTTTCCCGCGCAGCCCCCAAGGCCGTCCGGGCCGCCAGAAATCGCTCGCCCCACTCCCCTAATGCAGAACAACCAAACGCAGGCCCACGGTACCGCAAAAATGACACCAGAAACCCAATACATACCGCAACGCGAACACAGAATACATAACGAACGCATACACGCTTCAAATTTTAAAACACAATTACCGCAACGAAAACGCCCTTAACAACGACAACAATACGTTTCAACCAACAAACCACAAAACAAACAATTATATCATGCAATGCGGTAACATACCGTATTTACACAACCAACAACCAACGAAAGAAATTTTTTTACGTTTAACCCTCCTTTTTTTAAAAATTTACAATAACCTTGGGGGGAACAGAAAAAGGGGAAATAGAGAAAACAAAACGCATCCCATTTAACATAACTTCCCCCTACTTTCCTTTAATTAAAAAGGGGGAAATTACCCAAGGCGAAAAAATAGCCCCATCCTCAAAAAACCCAGAAAAATTTTCTAAACCCGAAGAAAAGGAATTTTAAAATTTCCCCGATTGACAAGCCCTAATTGCCCTTGTTTTTTTTTTTTTTCGCCGGGGCCCGTGCAGTCCATTGTCCCAGTTACCCCAATGGTTCTCCCCTAATTGTCCTCGACCATGGAAAAAGGAACCAACGGGCTAGTAACATCGCCCCTTTTATACCAAATGAATCCCCTTAAATGCCAACACAGGCATTGGACACTTAGGCCCGGGTGGTCCCCCCAAGGGGCCCGTGGGCCCGGGCCGTTTTTTTTTAATAAAGGTCCCGACAGCCCAAGCCAATTTATTTAAAGGGAGAAGGGGTTTGTTGGGGGACATTTTAAAGCGAGACACACCTAACACAGAACGTGGGGGCCACAATACATGGGTCCCCCCTGTTGTTTTTTTTGAATTTTATTCAAAGTTTTTTATCAACATATTTTCCCTGGCTTATATAATATATTTATTTATATATATATAGATATAAATTTATATTATAATATAATATATACTTATATAAATATATAATATATATAATATATATTATATAAAAAATAAAATTTTTTATATTTATATTATATAGATTAGAAATAGATAGATAGATAGATAAAATAGATAGAATAACAATGAACATGAAGTTTCATTTAGATTTACAATAAAAATTACCATAGAACCCCACCCAATTATATACATATGTTAAGATAGATCGAATAATGGAACCAAGAAACCAGAACATAAATAACAAAGATTACCAAACAGATTAGATGATAGAAAAGAGATTAGAACACCACATAATAACCCACACACCTCATATATTATAAATTATATTTAAATATATTTATATAATTATATTATATATATATATATATCTATTTATATAAGACACATAATTATACATTACAAATCCATACCATGAAATAATATTTGCAATATAGTATAATATATATCTAGTTAATATAGTAATATTATCAATAAATTATATATATATTTATATAAATATATATAAGTATATATTATTATAAATATACGTAATAATATACATACAAATACATTCTAATATATATAAGGTATATAATTAGGTATATATATAGTATAATAGATATATATTATATTAATAATATATAATATATATAATATATATATATATTTAATAAATTATATTGTATGTAAATATATATAAACAATTGCCCCCTTTTTGCAAACCACACCCCACACACCACAACCACCCACCACCACACAACACACAACCACACAACACACACAACACACCCTAATATTAATCGATATATATAATTGAAAATTATCATATATATTAAATATATATATAATATATATTATATATATGGGTTTGTTGTGGTTTGGTGTGTGGTGTGTGTGGTTGTTTGGGGTTGTGGTTGTGTGTTTGTGCGTGTGTGGTGTGTTGTGTTGTGTGTGGTTGGTGTGTGTTTGGTGGTGTGTTGGTGTGGTTGGGGTGTGTTTGGTTGTGTTTGGTGGGTGGTGTGGTTGGTTGTTTGTTGTGGTGTGTTGTTGTGGTGTGTGTAAATATTTATATAGGTATTATATAATATAAATATTTATATATATATTATAATATATATAATATAAAATATTATATGATATATCTATTGGCCCCCATGCTGCGGGTGCACACCACAACACACACACAACACAACACCACCACACACCACCCACACCACACACACACACACACATAACACAACACACACACAACACACACAACACACACAACAACACACACCACACACCAAACATGATACTATTTAATTTACTATTATCTTATAAAATAAATATAAATTTTATTATAATATAATAAAATATATAATAAAAATTGTTGGGGGGGTGTGGTGGGGTGTTGGTGGGGTGTGGGTTGGTGTTGGGGTGTTTTGGTGGGGTTGTTGTGGTGTGTTGGTTTGTGTTTGGTGTATATATAAATATTATATTAATATATTAATAATTATTATAATAAAATATATTATATATTATAAAATTTGGCTTGTGTGTTGGTGGGGTGGGTGTTTATGTGTGGTGTGGGGGGTGTGGTTTTGTGGGGGGGGGGGGGGGGGTCCCCACCCCCCGTGTGGGGGGGCGGAAGTGTGGGTTGGGTGGTATGCAAATAAACAGAAGAGAAGATGAGTAGAGTAGATATAAAGAAAAAGAGAGGAAGATATGAGATTAATATTGATGTACGTTAGAGAGAGAGAGGGATAATATAGAAGAGATACGAGATAGAATATAATATCGATATAGAAGAGATATAGGAATATAGAGAAGAAGGTGAATACAAAAGAATATTATTTTATAGACAACACACTACCACCAACACACAATGATAGATATATCTAATAATATACTATAATATTGATAATATAATATATATATATATATATACTATTATATAATATATTGTATGTTATATTTTATGATATGTAAATATATATACATGGTTATATCAGTTATAGATATATAGTATTATATATATAGATTCTATATTAAATATATATATCTATATTATAATTAAATTATATATATATATTTATATATAAATAGATAGTATATATAGTATTATATAATATAATATTATATTATATAATGTGTTGGTGGTGTGGTTTTGTGTGTGTGGGGGTGTGTGGTGTGGTTGTTGTGTTGGTGTGGGTGTGTGTTGTGTGTGTGGTTGATGATGATGTGGGGGTTGGGTGTGGTGTGGTGTGGTTTGTGTGGGTGTGGTGTGGTTGTGTAAATGTCTGAAATGCACTCCACACACAAACACAAAAAGCAATAATTATATTTATATAATATATCTATATATTATATAAATATATATAATATATATATAATAGATATACTATTTTTCATACAACGCATCACAGACACTGACACACCTAATATGTTATGTTTTATAATCTATACATTATAATAATTATATATATTGATATATTATATAATAAATATAGATAATATAATTAATATTATTATTAATAATTTAATATATTATTTTTTGTGTTTTTTTTGGGTGTTTGGTGTGGTGTGAGTGCAAATTTCGCTACATAACAACCATTTAATATATTAATAGGCCACATATTTAATATATATGTTATAATATAAAATATTATTATTATAAAATATATATATATATATATATTATATTATATTATTTAATTAATATAATATATATAATATATATTACATTTAATATATATATATTATATATCATAGTAATAGAATATATATTAATATATTAATATAATATTATATATATTATTTATATTTAATATGCCACAAGATGGGTTTATATAATTATATATATATATATATAAATAAATATATATATAAATATATATTATATATTTTAAAATATATATAATTATATTATATATATATAATATTGTTTGTGGGGTGGGGGTGTTGTTGGTGGTGGGTGGTGGTGGTGGTTGAAAATTATTAATTTTATATATAATATATAATATTATATAATATATATTATATTTATATTATATTATATATATATGAATATATATATATAGTGATGTGGGTAATCTAATTAATAATATCTTTCGACACGCAACACAGACACCTCACACAACCACACACCACACAAGCAACACACACACACCAACCAACACAACACACACAACACCACACACACACGACACAAACATAATGATATATATAGTATTATATAATATATATTAGGATATATCGAACTATATATATTAATATATTACGAGTATAAATATGTATGTAGTGGGTAAATGTAAACACACACAAGAACACACACACACAACACACAACAACCAACACAAACAAGGACACACACCACACACACACACCAACAAACACACTACACACCAGCAACCAACACAACACACCAAACCACACATAGCATAAACCAAACTGGTTTTGAGAGAGAGAGAGGACCAGAGAAGAAAAAAGAGTATACCACTATACTTTTGGCCTCTTTTCTTTTTCTTTTTTTGATATGATGTGGGCCCTTTCCTTATTTTTGACAGACAAGTGAAGTTTCCCGCTTCAAAAAACCGCCAGGAAACCCATTTTTTGGAATATCAACAGGTCCCGCCGAAATGCCTTCATCCCGCGCCCGCTCCCATTGCCTTTTGGCCTTGAAAATACCAGCAGGAAAGCGGCGATGACCTTCTTGCGTAAAAATCTCCTGACACGGGAAAACCGGTTTAAATGGCCCATCAGACAACCGCCGACCGCGCAAAAAAAGCGGGTTGTCCCCAGAAATAAATAATTGTTTTTTTTTCGGGCGGCTCATTCCCTCCCCGCGCCCAAATACATCATCCCCACACAACGAAGCCGGGCGGAAAAGCGACAGCGGCCAACATCGCCATGAAACCCAAGCTCGCTTTCCAATCTTTTTCCTTTCTTTTTTTTTCAAACAATCACCTGTCTTTCTCTTTCATTCTTCTTCCAATCTTTCCTTTCTTCTAATCTTCTATCTTCTTTCCCTTCTTTTCTTCTTCCCCCTTTTTTCCCGGACGGCCAACGCAGGGGCCAGACTTGTCCCGTCAAGTTGGTCCCCCCCGCAATTCCAGGCACCGGGGACCGTACCCTGTATAGAAAAATAACACATTAGCAAAAAAATATCGGGACGTGTTTAAACTGTTCCCAGGAATTTATCCGATGGACCCTTTTGAAAAATCGTTAAAATAACATACAGGGATTTTTTCCCTTTTTTGTTTTTTTTTATTGTTTTTTTTGTTTTTTTTTGTTGGATTGGCGAATGTTAAAATTTTCGGGGGAGAATAAAAACCCTAAATCAATATTTTTGGTGGGAAGATGATAAAAGTTTTTTTTTAAGATAAATCGACAACTCAGCTGGATTTTTGTAAATGTGGGGCGGCTTGTAAAAATGAGATCGTAATGAAAATATGAAAAAAATCAAGTAAAAACATTTTAAAGTTTTTTTTTTTTAATATTTTTCGACATGATGGTTTTGAATTTTGAAAGGCCCTTTGAAATTTCAGGACCGAGACCCTGAAATTTGCGGGCTCGCCATGCTTCACCGTTCGTTAAAAGATATTACATAAGAACCATAATTAAATTCCTTATTAGCGCCATTGGGTTTTTTAACGAAAATTAACCCCATCAACAAATCACACCCCCCCCCCCCTTTTTTTTTTTTCACGCATTTCACGACTCCTTACAAAACGCACCCCAGGGGGTCCCACCCAAATCATTTAAATAAGAGACAAAATCGAGAGGATATATCAGGCAAGAGATATTTTCCTCCTTTGTTTCCTTTTTAAAAAAACAAAAGACCTCTAAATCTCCCTAAATGGATTTTATTTTACCCCAAATAACCACACATTTCAGCGATTTTCCCCTTCATCCTCCGCAGAACCAGCTATCACTGTGTTTTTTCCCGCCCTACCTTGCATGCGAAACAGTCAAGACTTCGCCGAGTAACCGGAGAAAAGCCTAGGTTAAAAATCCAAAAAAAAATTAATCCCATCCAAAAGCATAATTTTGGCCGCGAGGGCGAAAAAAAACACATGCTAAAAAACAAAGCCTTCGTTATTGATTTTCCTAAATGTGAGGCTTGTTTTGGTAAATTGGGATTTGGGAAAACTGTTAAATTTTTTAGAAAATTGCTATAATCTCGGAAAGACCCATCCCTATTTTTGGTAAAAGCCCGCAAAATGCGGGGGTTGAGGATGGTAAAAATATCCCATTGGTAAAGTTGTTTTTTTTTCGGCTGGGCTTCCCTCCGGTTATTTGTTTAGGCCAAATAACCAAATTTTTTTTTCCTTCTTCGCCTTCTCTTCTCTCCCTCCCTTCCTACCAATCATCTTCTCCTATCTCTCGAATCTCTCCTCTTCCCGCTCCCCCCCCTCCCTACTCCCTTCCCTCTCTCTCCGTCCCGCTCATTCTTCCTCCTCCCTCTCTCTCTCCTCTCTCCCCGGTCTCATCTCCTCCCCTCTTTTTCCCCTCGTCCCTATCATCTCATCTCCCCTTCTCTCTCTCCCTTTTCGTCCCTCATTTTTTTTCCTTCACCCTTTTTTAAGTAAAAGATTGCTGCCCTTTTTCTGTGGGGTAAATATTTTTGTTTTTTTAATTTTTTATTTTTTTTTTTTTTTTTGTCCTCCTTTAAAAAACGTTTTTTTTTCTTTTTCCCTTATGACATTTCCCTTGCATAATTTTACTTTCCTTAAATTTGGGAAAGGTGGGGAAATGTTTTTAGGTCCAAAAAGGTAAAAGAAAGGAGTTAATAGAAACAAAAACCAAAACCCCCCCCCACCCCCCAAAAAAAAAACAAAAAGAAATTGGAACGCTTTTTGTTCCCTTTTTTTCATTTTTCTTTTTTTCACTTATCCCCTCCCTTTTGCCTTCTGAACACCCTCCTCTCCTCCTTCTCTCTTTTTTTCCCTCTTCCCTCTCTCCGGTTCTCTCCTTCCTCTCCCCCCCCTTCCCCCCCTCCCTTTTTCCTATCTCCCTCTTTCCTCTCTTCCCCATTCTTCCTCTTTTATCTCCTCTTCCCCTCCCTTTTTGGGGCTTATTGCCAACCCTCCATTTTTTTTTTTCCCCCCCTCCCTCCTATCTTTTTCTCCTCCCTTTCCCTCTTTGGTCCCCTCTACTCCTCCCTTTGTTTCCCTTCCTTTTTCCCTTCTTGTTCCCCCCCCCTATCCCTTTCCTCCCCTGGTTCTTTGCCCCCCCCGTTTGGCCCCCGTCTTTTCTGCCTCGTGTCCTCCTAATCTCCTTCTTTTCCTTTCCCTCCCCTCCTTCCCTCTCAACCTGCTACGAAAACCCCAAATAAATTAACGCGTTTTTCAATAAAACAGGGGGCGCGGCAAGCCCCTTTTTTTTTTCAGAATAAGTCAAAGACGAAGTGACAGTCCCCCCCCCTTCAATTTTAGGGTTTTTCCCTTAAAAAAACGAATTTTTTTTGTTTTTTTTTTTTTTGTTTTCTTTTTTCTTTCCTTTTTCCTATTTTTTTTTTTTTCCATCCGTTGCTTGCCCAGTTCTTTCGCTCACAGTGCCCCCCGCCATTAATCGTTATATAATTCAGTCCTAAGAACAGCATGGAAAAAACTGTGGGGGGGGTACAATATTTGCATTTTCAATGAAGAATAAATAATCAATAAAAGGCAGAACGAATAACCCCAGTTTATTAGATAATATTATAAATATTATATATTATACTTTTTTTATACATATATTATTATATAATATATGTATATAATATTAGTTATATAATATAATAAATAATATATATATGTTAATGCTAAATGTATTTAATATATTTTTTATATATATACATTACATATAGTTTGTTTTGGTTGGTGTTTTTGTATGGTGGTTGGGGGCAACTTATTTTGAAAACATTTGTAATGTTACCATGTACACACACCAACCCCAAAGTCACACAACCCACACAACACCACACAATTAATATTAAAAAATATTATATATATTATAATTATAGATTACTATATAATTAATATAATATATAGTTAGAAACATATTATAAATAGGTGATATAATTAATATATATTTTATACACACAAACACACAACACACATCATCACACACACGACACCCGCACCACACAAAACACCCACACACACCCACACCGGCAAAAAAAAACCTCACATACCAAACCACCCACAACAACGACCAACACACACATTTAAAATAATCCCATATATAATAGTAATATATTATATAATAATATAATAGATATAATATATAGTATATATATATATATTTATATATAATATTTGTTTTTTTTTTTTTTTTTTTTTTTTTTTTTTTTTGTTTTTTTTTTTTTTTTTTTTTTTTTTTTTTTTTTTTTTTTTTTTTTTTTACCCTTCCTGCCAACCAACACTTCCCCATTTCCCATATAATAATTTATTAATTTTATATTATAATATTATATTAATTATTTATATAATTAATAATTTATATATAATGTTATATTATATATATAGTTATATATATATATATATATTTAGATGTATATATATAATATATTAATATTATATATTATATATATTATTATTAAAAACAAACCCCTTTTCCCTGGGCCACCAACCTTTTCCCATTTGAATATAAATTGATTAATATTTAATATAATAATTTATATTTATATATATATAATATAATATTATATATAAATATATATATATATATATTTATATACGCAACCAACACACACAACCACACAACACCCACTACACCCAAACACACCACAACACACATCACACACACAGGCGTATACACATACATACATAACACCACAACAACACACACACATGTGGTTTGTTTGTTGTGGTGTGTGTGTGTGGTGTGTTGTACGTATATGAAAAAAAAATTATGGTATCATAATGTCTAAGAATAGATACTATTTTTATATTATAATATTATATATATGTTATTATATATATTGTATATATTATAATTATCAATATAATAATATATATAATTACATTTAATACAACATATAGATAACCTCCGCCAGCCATTTTTGTTGTGTATATATCCAGTGTACTGTATAATGTAAAAATATAAAATCTTTACCCGACACTTTTTTTTTAATATATATATTTAGGGTTGTAATATATTATAAATATAATATAATTATATATATATATATATTATAATAGATATATATATATATAACTATATATTATATATACCATGTAAATATTTTTAAACATATATATATATATTAAATATATTATAAATATGATATATTATATTTTTATTAATTATAAATAAATGATAGACTAAATAATATTATTATAGAATTATTTATAGATATATTTTAGATTATATTATGGTATGATATTTATAGAATATATGTCTAATATTAGTATATTATATATATATATTATATATATATATATATATAATATAAATATAATTTACATATTCCATAAAACAATTGTTATATTTACATATATACTTATTATATATATATAATCTAATAGATATATTATATAAAAATTATATATATATATATAATAATATATAATCTACTATATATATATGTATGAATCGTTGCTTTCTTTTCCCTGCCCATTTAGTAAATAATCCCTTCTTTTCGTTGCGCTTATAATTTTCCTTTCAGTTATATCCCCTCATCACTCCTATCGGTTCCGCCCCTCCCTTCCCCCCTCTTCAATCTCCCCCCCCCATTTTTTTTACCCTTTTTTTTTTTCCTTTTGCTCCCTGCTTTTTCCCCCCCCCTATTCTCTTCGCCCCTGTTTTCCCCCTTTTGTTTTCCTATCTCTCTCCCCTCTCCTTTCCTTTTCCCTTTTCCCTCTGTTTCCCTTCTAGTCTTTTCCTTCCCCTCCCCGCCTTCCTTACTCAAAAGCCCAATAATTGTAAACAGTTCCGTAAACCCAGCAAACATGGCAGCCGTTTTTTCTGCCGAACCCACTGGGACAGTCCCTTCATTTCATGAAAAAAAAGCTTTTTTAAAAAATCAAATTTTTCCCCTTTTCCTGAAAGTTTTTTTTTTCTGTCCACGTTTTTTTTTGGCCTGCAAAATGTTTTACCCTTCGCTTCAAACAAAAGGCGCCTTTTTAATCGTAAAAAAAAAATATATTCATGCTAACCTGCAATTAGAAAAAAACAAGAGAAACACACATTTATGTTCCATGGGGCAAAATGGGAATACCCCAGAAAACAAAAATAATAGCAGATGTTTTTTTATAAACACAACACACACCAACACAAAAACCACAATATAATTATATAATAATATATATAATATAATAATATATATATTATATATATATAATATAATATATATTATATATATATACACACAAATCAACAATAATTATATTATATGATATATAATTAAATATTATATACTAAATATAATCTATATAATATAAATATATATTAGTTTATATTGGAAAAAAATGTACAATAATGTATTTTTTATATAATAGGTATAATATAGTCATACACCAATATAACATAATATAATATATAGCAGTATTATATTATATATTATTTATATATATTTTATTATCTATATATTATATATAATAGGATCTATATATTATAATTCTATATTTCTTTTATATATAATATATATATATAGATAAGAATGAGATATATAATATATATTTAAATATATAATAAATAGAAATATTTATATATATATTAATATCAATATAAACATATTTTTTTTAATAATTACATGAAAATATATAAACACAAATATATTAATAAAAATTTTATATAAAACAATAGATATTACAACATAATGTTATTATAAATTACATATGATATTAGATATATATATATAGATTTAATATATATTTATATATATATATAAATAATATATAATATTAATAAATTTAATACATATAATAAATATATACAATTATCTTTCCATTTTAGTAGTTTTTTGTATAATACATGCAATATTAAGTATACAAAAAAAAATCATATTAATTATTTATATATATAGATATAGTATTATATATATTATATATATCAATAATATTATATTATTATATTATATATAAGTTAGCAAAACATGAACAAATATATAACATGAATTTATCCTTAAAACCACAAAAATTTATTAGTACAAAATATATTACATTATTTAATATCATATAATATGGTATCAATGTATATAGTATAAATATATATATAATATAATATATTTTTCTATTCAATATTTATATATATATAATACATAGATTATTTATATATATTATATATATAGTGGGTGGGTAGGGGGGGGTGGTTGATTATATATATATATTTAATTAATATACTATTAATTTTAGTATATATATTTATATATAGGGGGAAAAACTTATCCATTTAGGTTATATACAATGCCCATATATACAATATTCAACCATCCATATATAAGTATATATATATATATATATATATATTAGATATATATTAATATATAAATAAATATTAAATATTTATATAATTTTTAGTATTTGTAATATATATATAATTTATATTATATAATTATATATATATATATATAATTAAATTCTAATATATATATTATTATATAACTTAATAACATAAATACATTTACATACACACAAACGAACACCACACCGCCAAAACACACAACAACAAACATATAATTATAATATAATATATATAGATTATTATCTTATGATTATTTATACTCTATTATTACATATTATAATATATAAAATATGTATATGCAACATAGATTATTTTTTCTGATGGCCCCATATATAAAATATAATCGGACATTTGTGTATATTATAACACATTATCTGTATAATAAAACATATTTTTTTTTTTTATATAATACATAATATTTATAAATATGTTTTTTTAAATATACCATCCTGTTTGTTGATACATGGTAATATCCACATTGTACATTATTAAATTTATATATATATTATATTTAATAATATATATATGTATATATATAATATACAACATATATATTAACGTTTTTTAGATTTATTTACGATATATAACAAAAAAAATAATTATGTAAATATATATTATCTAATTTACAAACACACTACATGCTATATATGTTTTTATATACCCATAATCTGTGTTCTTTTTATGATAACATATGATTTTTATTGTTTTATATAATATATAATTACCTATATAATATATATTGATATATCATATATTATTATATAATATATTTATATATAAAATATACGTACATATACATATACATGCATACATGCACCGCAAAACCACCACGACCGATAAAAATGTTTAGTTTTTTTATCTATATAACCCACATATATGGTCCCCCCCCTAAAATTTATTTTTAAAAAAATATTATTAACATATATTATAATATTATAATTTAATAATATAATATATACATCTATTTAATATAACTTTTTCTATATATATATGCATTAATATTTTTATACAATTAAATAACACAACAATTTTTTTTATTTATATATAATGTTTAACTATACCATATAACGGCCAGATCCGTGCTTTACCTTTTTGGTGTAAGTTCTTAATGAACAAAACAGAAGTTTTTTTGAAATAAATGGTTTTTTTTTTTTTTTTCCTTTAATATAATAAATTATATATATGGCCCTGGGAAAAATCAGATTTTCCCATTGTTGACTGCCGGACCTTGAAAGTCAATTTCACTTTTTTTTGTTTTTTTAATGAATAATGAAAATAAATACTATATATAATGATAATAACTTATTACATTATTTGGAATTGTTTTTTTCCATTTAATACAATTTACCTTTTTCATATTAAATAAAAAAGTGTAAAAATAGTTGATCATTTTTATAAGCTCAATAATCATCATCAATTGTCCCCCCTTTCCCCTTTATATTTATTTATCATTTAATGCTTTATTACTATCGGTCATTAATAATGTTTCTAATCCACCAACTTTTGAAAAGGTTGCTTATAATATAAATTGAGAAACTATTTCCATTATTCCTTTTTTCAGTTTTTTTTATTCCATCTTCTGGGGTAATTTTTTTTTTTTTTCCTCTTTTTTTTTTTTTTTTTTTTTTCCCTGGATGAAAAATGTTTTTTCCCTGGGTCCCCCCCCCCCCCTTCATTCCCAAATTGATTCCCTTCGTCCCCCCATCCAGAGGACTATTTCGCCTAAACCAATTTTCATCTTGTCCCCCCCGTTTGGTCTATCCTCCTTTATCTATGTGGTGGTGCAGAAGTATTCAATCTGGTCACTGTGTGGGGGAATCCCATTTCCTAATTTTTGTCCTTGTTTTTCCCTTGTACGAAATCAGCCCCCTTTCCACTTTTGATTTCCCTTTTACTTTTTTTTTTCTATTTTTTTTTTTTTTTCTTTTTTTTTTTCCGCTTCTTTTTTCGTACTCATTTTTAAGAAGGGGGGGGTGAAGGGTAATGGCCTTTTAAGAAAAAGGGCCATTTGGGAAATATCAAAATCCTTTTTTATATTTTTTTTGATTTTTTCGGGAATTAAAAAAATTTTTTATATTTTGTTTTACCTTGTTTATTTATATCTTTTTTATATGAAAAAAGTTTTCCGTTTTGTCAGTTTTTTTTCAATTTCTTGCAAATGACCTTTTCCCCATCCCAGATTGCTCATAAAATTTACCCCCTCTCCTCCACACCGGCCGCTCAACTACATTTTCCTCAAACCAATTTTTCCCTTATTCCCTTCATCCATCTACATTCATTTTTTTTTTTTTTCAATTTCTGCAAAATAGCCCATTACACTCCGCTCTTATCCTTCTTTTTCCTTTTTAGCCTTCCCCCCACGAAAAAACCTTGCAAACCCTCCAACGTCGGGCCTAACCCCCAAACAGCCCCTGACTGCCCGTTACCCCTCTGACCATCGGCAAGGCTTTCACTCCTTCGCCTCTGTCCCGCTCCTCCGTTTTTTTTTTTTTTTTTTTCCCACTGCGACTTTTTTTGTCTTTTGCTATTTTGTCCCCCCCCTTTCAACGCCAAATGAATGCCGAAAAGAAAAAACGCATTGAAGGTGTTGTTTTTTTGTGGGAAAGATTAAAAGCCTCCCCCCTTTTTTTAATATTCTTCTCGCTCCAATTATCTGAAAATACTATTTTTTCTTTGCTTTGTTAACCCTTGGGGCCTTAATCAATTAATCGCGGGTCCGATGTTTTCCCCCAATTTTGGTTTTTTTTTTTTTTCGGGAGGGGGTGATGGAGATTAATCCTAGAATGTTTATTTTTTGTTTGGATTTTTTGGCTGTAAAACCAAGCCTATATATAATTATGTACGTGTTATTTAAATGTATAGACTTGGATTAAATTAATTTTTTCAAAATATGTGTTTCAGAAAAAAAAAAAAAAACCTAAATTAGTTCATACCAATGTGCACACCTGTCTAATTCTTTTAATCTAGCCTAAATAAAAGACCATGGACAAAAGAGTCAATATGGAGTGCGCGCTCTGCAGGAAGACCTGTTTTTTTTGGTTTTTCCAAAGCAAGGTCCAGGGAGTTAAAAAAATTGCTCTGAAATTAATTTTTTTTCTCCGTCGGGCGGGGCGGCCTTGCCCTCAAAAAACACCCATGAAAACAAGAATACGGCCCTTTGTTTTTTCCAAGGAATCCTTTTAGTTTTTTTTCCAGTGTTTTCTTTTTTTTTTATAAATCCAAGGTTAGAACTTGTTTAACTAACTATTTCCCCAATCAGTCACCCCCCCCCTTCAGCGGCCCCATACTTTTTTTTTTTATTGTAATCCATTTAAGCAAAGCCCCCGCCCCTCCTGGTATTTAACCCCGTTGAATTCGTTTGTTTTTTATTAATCCGTTTTTTTGACACTATCACCATTTTCCCGATATTTTTTTTTTTTTTTTTTTAGTCTCTACTCCTAAAAAACCCTTCCCTCATAAAAAAATCTGGCCTTTTTTCGAGTCAATAAATATGGGCGCTGCCCCCTTAGTGTTCTTTCCCTTAATTTCCTCCCGCAGCCGCCCCTCGCCATCCCCTAACTCCACCAAATCTCTCACACCCTTCAGCCCCAATTCCCCAATATAACGCCCCTTAAATCCTGCTTTTTTTTTTTTTCTCCCTGAAGCCCCTGCCTTTCCTTCAGCCGAATCTCAGCCGATCCGCACCGCCGTCCTTCCTTTTCATGGGCCACAGGTGGGGGTAGTTTAAACTGGTCCCCATCAATGGCCCCACCATCATGGGCCTGGTAGTCAAGCCAAAATAAAGGGAAGGGGTGGTGGTGTCCCCAAGGGGGAGGGGATAGGAGAAGGGGGGAAGAAAGGTGGGAAAAGAATTTGGGAAAATGGGAGGGAAGGGGGTGGAAAAGGAAGAGGGAAGGGGGGGGGGGGAGATCTGGATAGGGAGTAGGGGGAAAAGGAGGTGGAGAGGGAGAGGGAGAAGGAAGAGGGAGAATGTGGAAGAGGGACTGGGGGAGGAAGGGGGGGTTACTGAGGGTACAACCCTAATTTTCCCGCCAGAACCTCGTGGTAATCACTACTTGGGTTTTTTTTAAACAATGGGCCCCCGTCCCGTGGGGGTGTGGTGGGCTGTGAATTGTTCAAGCCCACCCCACTCATGGGCCTTCAAAGACCCTTCCCCTTCGTTCCCCCTTAAAACCCCGAGAGATTCCCCCCCACTCTCCCCTCCGCCCCCCACCCCCTAAACTTTCCGCCCCCAACCCCCCTCCCCCCTACTTCTCCTTTTTCCCCCCCTTGTCAGTCCAGGGGCCCCCCCCCCCTGGCAACCGTGTAAAGGGGGCCGGGGTTTTTTTTTGGACCCCGCAGCACAAATCAAAAACCTTGGCCACAAAAACAACCCTGTCCCCCCCCCGAAAAACCGCTTCAATAATTTGGAGCGCCTAAAATAAACAAGTTTTTTTCTTCAAGGGTGTTTGGTTCAAATTTATTAGACGTGACATTAAACCGAAACCTCCATATTATTTTTGTTCTTTTTTTTTTTCACAGTGACCAAATAAGTGTAAAACCCAACTGTAAAAAACATTTCCCCACATGGTCCTTTCGGCCCAACGATAAGGGGGGAATCCAAGAAAAATGGGCATTCCACAGTAAACGAACGGCGTCCCGTAGCTCTTTGGAAAATTTTCCTGTGCGGGTTGGGGGTTTGTTTTTTTTTTTTTTTTTTTTTTTTTTCAGGTAGGGCCTATGAAATGAAGAGAATTCAGTGGGTTCCCCACCACATAATGGCCAAAACAGGGTTTTAACCGAAAAAAAACCTTCCGTTGGTGGGTGGAACTTTTTCCTGCCCGTCCTGTTTTTTCCTGTTGGGAGTGTTTAGTGGAGGGGGGTGTGGGGCCGGCCCCGAAAAATGTATCCGAAAATGGTTTTTTTTTTTATTTTTACTATTTGGCCTTATTTTTCCCTAATTACGTGAAAAGAAAAGAGAGGAGAAAAATGGAAGAGGGAAAATACAAAAAGAAGGAAAAAAAAAGAATTTTGAAAATCCCACAAAATATTAAAAAACAGTGGTAAATTCCCCCCCTTTGCTGAATGCAAGTTTAATAATTCAAGGATTTTCAAAATGAATGTTTTAGCAAGAAAATTAATTGGTCCCCTTTTTTAAAAGAACCATTCCATAAATTTATGCAAGGAACCAGAAAGAAAATTTTAATATAATCGAAATTAACACACGCGAAGTTTTTTACAGTGGGAAATGGTAAGTAGCATGGAATAATAAAAGAAAGTAATTTATCACATCAAACCTTTACCAGCTACTCTGTATTAAGACAGAAAAGTTTTGGTGTAATTGAATTTGATTTGGCCAAGTAAATGTGAAACGATAATGGTGATTTATAACGGATGAGTTAGATTAATAAATAAGGCAATAATATTGATTGTTAATACTAAGCAAATGGTTAATAATAATATGATATAAAGATACATAATAAAATCCCATAATAATAAATTGAAATAAATAATTATAGATAATAATGATCTGAATCAATAATCCAAGAAATAAATTTTTAATAACAATACTAAGCAATGATGATTGATAATAATTTAATAGTAAAAATAATATAATAATTAAAAACAATGGATAATTAAATAAAATTTAAAATAATAAATAATAAATAATAATAATGGATAGGATAATAAAGATAATGGATAATGACAAAAGAAAAAAATAGTAAAAAAATGTATATAATAATTGACAATAGAAACCCCGGATGAAATTAAGAAAAGAAGAAATGATTGAGGGGATAAATAATAAAGGCTTTTTGATTGATGATGATACTAAACCCTACTAACTACTTCCTACTTACTACTTTTTTTAATTTTTATGATAAAAAATAAAATTTTTTTAAATTATGTAAATATTAATCAATAATTAAAAATATTAAATGGTAAAAGAAAAGATAAAATTGGACCACAAAAACACAACCAAACAACAACAACAACAATAATAAATAAGAATAATGAATAATCATAAAATAATAAAATAATCAAATAAATAATAAAAATTAAATTGATTTGAAAATTAAAAAAATAATAAGTAATATAATAATAATAATAAATAATATAAATAATAACACAATAGTAAAAAATAGTAATAGTTTATTAGTAGTAAGTAGTAGTTAGTAATAATAATAATAATGATATGATATAAATAATAATAATCATTTATCAATCATAATTTTCAATAATTCAAAATAATTAATTACTTGATTAAATAATAATAATAAATAATAATAATAATTAATAATAAGTAAATAATAATAATAATAATAATAATAATAAAAATAAATTATGAGAAGCATACAATGAATAATAATAGTAATAGTAAAAAGAGTTAATAGCAATAGTTTTTTAAATATAAATAATAATTGATATAATATAATTAATAAAGTAATAATGATAATGATTAATTGATAATAATTATTTACTAATAAATAATAAATAAAAATAATAATATATAATAATAATAATTAAATATAAGTAATAATAATTTTGATAATAATAATTAAATTAACCAACCAATTGGGGCCAAAACAGGTAGCAGCATAGAAACAGTAGTAGAAGGTAGTAAGTGGGTTAGTAAATAGTTTTTTTTTTTTTTTTGTAAGTAGTTTAATATTTAATACACATTTACAATTAATAATGATTTTAAATTGGAATAATGTTGCCTTCAAAGAAATATCCATTAAACTTATATTAAATTTAGCAACATTTTAGTCATTTTACCAAAGCAAAAAAAAAACATCCAAAAACAGATTAAATTAAAAAACGCAACTTGGGAAACCCGGTTTAAACATGGATTGATCAATGAATGTTCCCCCCGTAAATATTACAGATAAATTCCCCCAAAATTAAAAAATTTAAGGCTGGGGAAATTTAATGAAACGTCGAAATAAGGAATTGAAGAACCCCTGATATATGGCCTTTCATCTCTGATATTGGAAAAATTTCGTATAAATTGAGAACATGGAAAAATTTATATGTTCTTTTTCTTTTTTTTTATATGTTGCCCTTTTTTTTGGTGTTAGCATAGCAGTACGCCCTTTTTCATACCGAAAGTAAAGAAACAAAAGAAAACTGAGAAAAATAGAAAAAGCTGAAAGGTTCCGGAAGTTTAGGACATATAGAAAGAAGGAGTGGAGTGAGAATGGAGTAAAATATGAGAAACGCCAAATGGCAAAAGATGATATGCCACAGAACCATTTAAAGAGAAAAATTTGAACCTTTAGTGAAATGAAATGAGAAAATACCGCAAGCCAGTCCCCAAAAGGAGGAAAGGGAGGTTTAGGAACATGAGACGAAAATAGAAATGGAAACAGAGTAAAGAATGGGAAAAAATGTTGTTTTTTTTTTTTTTTTAAGTTAAAGATGAGAGTCGAAAGATTAATGAAAAACATGGGGGCAAAAAAACTGCTAAAGTTAGCAAAAGAGTGGGACGAGCCAAGGAACAGAGACAATTTGTTAAACTCCAGAGAAAGGGAAAAGCCCCGGGGAAAAATGTGAAACTGCTGAAAAGTATGCAGGAAAAATGAACATAAACAAAAGGGTTGTCCTTACTTGAAATAACAATTTTAAGCGGACTACGAAAAAAGACCCAAAGAAATCCAATTTTTTTTTTTAAGTTTTTTAAGTGAACCTTGAGGGGAATGAAAAGTTGGGATGAAAAGGCAAGCAAAAAAAAAAACTGGAAATATTTATAGAAAAACCTAAGAGGTGTTTTATTAAGAAATTAAGAAGAAGCCGAAAAAAAGAATGAAAAAAAACACGAATGAAAAAAACAAAAGAGAAAAAACTGAAAAAACCAATGGAAAAAAACCAAGTTAGGAGAAGAAGAATATAATGAGGGCCTCATTAATTTCAGGAGATTAAATTATTTATGAAGAAGTAAACAAATGAAAGACCAACACCTAGAAAAAAAGTCCTTGGGAAGTTTATATTAGAAAGCAAGCAAAAAAACCACAGAATTGGCTCCCAAAAAGCCCCTCATTTTTCGCCACAAGAAAACGATTTTTTTACGAATTTTTTCCACCCATTAAAAGGCAAACAAAGCGTAACCCCCATGTAATACGGTAGCTTTGTTTTTTTTTTCCAAGGCCAAGAATTGTTTTTGGCACGGAGCCTCTTTTCCCTCCGTGGGAACGGCAAATGGAAAAATGGAAAGATGGTGGGAAAGGCGCGTTTTTTTTGTTTGCCCTACCTCTAAAAGATTTTTTCCCGTCATTACTCCCCAAACAACTTACTCCTGTCAATTATTGGTCTTAAATGTGTTATAGCTGTCTAGTCGTATTTATCCTTGGGTTTAATGTTTTCCCCGCAGGCCTAAAAACCTGATTTGTAAATTTGCACAAGTTTTAAAAGATCATTTTCCAGTTGCTAAGAAAAATGGCGGCCCTAACACCAAACGCAGTTTTGTTTCCTCCCTTCCAACAAAATTACCTAATTTAGCGACCTTATTAGGGTTTGCCCCAGAGTTTTTTTTTTTAATAAACGGCAATGGAAAATAGGGTTAAAACCTCATTTGGTTAGCTCCTATTTGAATAGGGAAAAGAAAGTGAAATTACATTTCCTTAATTTATAATTTTTTAAACCCTTACACGCGCCCCAATGTTTGCCCCGAAACTGCCAAGTAAAGACCCCTAAGAATTCAAGCCATGAAAATTGAGAAAGACAAAAAAAAAGTTGGGTTCAGCGCCTTCTGGCAAACTTTCACCATTCAAACCCGCAGGTAAAGAAAAAAACGATCCGGGTCGCACAATTGTGCAAATTGGATTCTAAATTTAATCCCCTTTTTGTCACCCATTACCACTAACAGAGAAAACCATCAAAAGCTTTCGCTTTGCCCCTCCTGCAAAATTATATCCGCCCCCTTAAAACCCCTCCCCAAAAGAGGTGCCCCCCTTTTACAGCCTCCCTTTCCGCTCCCCCCTTTTTTTCCCCCTGCTTGTTTAGGTCCCGCCTTTTTTCCGTAGCCCTTTAGTCCTTTGAAAGAGCAACGTCACTAAAAGATTGGTTTTATGTACTTATAGCCTTGAATTTGGCCTTTTGGCCGCTCTTTCACTTACCCGCCTGTTGCTTGCCCCCGGGGCCCCGCGACCTCGGGGTTGGGGTGGGGGTTGTAACATAAACATGTTTGTAATTAGGTCCTTTTTTTTTACAAAAAATTTTAAAAAAAAACCCAGCAACAAAGTGAGTATTGGAAAACAAAAAGATTAGGTTTGGGAAATGAAGGTCCCCCTGGCTTCCTTTTCCCTGCCTGGTGAGGGTGAAGATTTTTTAAAAATTGTCCCCCCCCCCCCCCTGATTTTTTTCCCTCGGGCCTTTTTTTGTTTTTTTCTGTGTTTCACTTTTGGGTGTTTTTTTTACAGGGAAAACCTTTTTTTTTGTTTTTTTTTTTTTTTTTCTTTTCGGGCGCCCCCCTTTTTTCTTTTCTTTTTTTAGCCCAGGAAATGTTGTAATTTTTAACATAAATACCCATACCGCCTTCGCAAACGCAAACCACCCAATTTAGAAAACAAGAAAAACAAATCAGGCCAATTTTCCCACCATTTTTTTATGTATTCTTTATTTCCTCTTGAAATATTTAATCGTTACTGCCCCTATTTTAAAAATTGTTTTGCTTTTAGTAATCTTTACCAAAGGCCTGGGGATTTAATTTTATTTAGTTTCAAATTTAGCATTATTTCAAACTTCCCCCCCTAAGCAAATAACTAGCCTTTACCATCCTTTACATGTGGGCCCTGGCATAGACGCCCCAAACTTAAGTGTCAGTTTAGACATCTTTCACCATTCATTTTCATTCAAACGTAAAAAATCCCTGTCATAAATTATAGGCCCCCCAAATTAAAAAGGTAGTCAGAACTCCAAGGAAAAGCGTGGGTGAAGAAAACCCGTCCGGCGTCCCCTGATTAATCCTGTTGTTACCTGTTAATGAGCATTGCCAACCGGTGAAAAGAAAAAACCAACCAATCACTACCGTTTTTTCGGGTTTCTACCACACACCCCACAACGATAAACCAACCTCCATTCATATCCCCGCTTTGTACCCTTGGCACCCCCCAAGAAATAATCAACTTCACTTGCCCATTCCCAGGCCGCCAGAAGCCCCCTGAATTAAAATTTTCAGATTTCTTGATTTTCTTTTTCTGGCCTTTTGTTTTTTTTTTTTTAAGAAAAGTTCTGGGCCCCGGCAATCCAAGACGCCTGGCCGGCCTTGTTGTTTTTTTTAAACTTTTAAAACCACGTGTTTTTTTTTTTGCATACTTTACAGTATAAATCTTAAGTAACAGGAAACCTTCTCCCCCACCTCAAACATTCAAACATATAGACATAACCAGCGCAAAAACACCACCAACACTACACACAACACACACCACACACAACAACCCACCCACCAAAACAAACAACACCCCCACAAAACCAAACACACACAACAAACACACAACAAAACAACACACACACAACACACACCACCACAAAACACACACGACCCCACACACGGTGGTGGGGGTCCTCCCCCCCTGGGTGGGCGTGTGGGCGTGTTTTTAGGTTTATTTAAGTCCCCCCCCCCCCCCTGTTGCCCCCTATTTATATTCCCAGCTTTATCCAGATATAAAATGAAAACGTAAAACGTAGTCGCAAGCACACACGAACACACACTTGCGTGTTGAATCGTTTATATTTTTATTTATGTTAATTTCTTAATGAACGCAATAAAATAAAACATACATACACCAGGTTGTGACAGAAAACAAGAAATTTCTGTGCACATCACGATCAACATACGAATGCATATAGAGGGTTCCTTTTTTTTGTATGCGTAAAACCACATTTTTCTTCCTCTTTTGTCTTTCGAGAGTCTGTGGAAAGTGACATTTTCAATTTTAGTTTTATAATTAGAACTGTACCGAGACACAACACAACGATACGGATTCCCTCTTATAACTAATGACCAACAGTCTTGTTTCCATGAATGCCAGTAAATACCTTAAGTTAACCAATACTTTAAATGCTGTCAAGTAAAACATTTATTTATTTATCATCATCGTCATCATTATTATAATCTTTTTTATTATTTACTTATTTATTTTTGCGAACTATATATTACTGCACAGACATAGTACATAAATTATAGAAATTATTTTTAAAAGGCTCTTAGAGTAACAGACTCGTTCTTGTCAACATTGTAATGAAAAGCGTTGAGACTCGAAAGGAACACAGCGCCATGTAAAGGAAGGGACTTGACAAAGCATTCTTCTACGTTGATAAAATTAGATTTCGATAAGGAGATCCGGGAGGAGCTGCGTGCTGTTACACCAAGTTCTAATAAACTTAGTCTGTGTGTATTTCATTATTATCATTAATATTTGATTTTATTATTTTTTTATTTTTCTTACTTGTGTGTATGTGGTCTTGCGCGCGTGTGTGTTTGTGTATGTGTGTATGTGTGTGTGTGTGTGTGTGTGTGTGTGTGTGTGTGTGTGTGCGTGCGTGTGTGGTGTGTGTGTGTGTGTGTGTGTGTGTGTGTATCAGTGTGTGTGTGAGCAAAAAGGAGATAATTATTGCGTCTGCCGATCCATAATGCGATGTGCCTTAAAGAAATATTTCTGCTGAATGATCATCACCCAGTATGCACGTATACCTACAGAGTGCTACCGTGAATGTGCATTAGACAAAAGTATATGGACTAGCAGATATGGTGCGAGAGATGAAGCGACAAGCAAAACGAAAGTCGATATTCGATGGTGTTCAAGTAGAGTATATTTTTAAGTCCTAACTCTATACGCACATAGATGTCGCTACACGTATATATAAAAGTGAGTATTGTGAAATCAAAAGTATGGATTATTGTATATGAATATGTGAACAAACGCTAATTAATTAATTTTTACCTGAAGGATCTCAAACTCAAAAAAAAAAAAAGCAAGCCTAAGAGATGCGTCATATTGAGTAATTACGTAGTCCTAATATAACAAAAATTATTCTAGAAGAGTTAATCATATGCATATATCTCGTTATCGGGGACGAGACGGCATCTCAGCGTCACTAAGAAAATATATTATCCAACCTCTTCGATAATCATCTAACACTATTAAAAATAAAAAAAAGAATTGATAATGACACCAAGAGGTGAAAATACATCACCACAGCCCACACCACGAGATAGTAATGGGTTGGAACCTTAGTAATGGGAAGAGAATTGGCTTTTTTGGCGTAGGTTTGTGTTATGACGTCATCAATCAACGGGCGACTTTTGAGGGATGGGAACGAGGTGGCGGAGTGGCGGCGCTGAGGGCCCCCGGTCCACTTTCTCCATATTTTATTCTTACTAGTGACTGGCCTCGGGCATAACAGGGGCCCTGTTTTGCTGATTCGGGAAGTTTCTGACAATTTTACCGCTACAGCGTGACTGTGACGATATTATTTTTGTTTTAATGGATCAAATTTTAAAAGAGATTTACGGGCTAATTAAAGCTGATATTGACAATACCAAGAATAAATTTTATCATCAAACAAACTTCCTGGTGTAGAGTTAGTACCCCCTCAACAATAAAATGAAAATGCATGCGTTTTGGGTCTTCACTCGCGAATCGTACATTTTCAAAAACAAAGATTTATGTTCAGTCATTAACACTTTCGTAAAAAAATAAAAGAGTTGATATCATAATTCCACATTATTTATTCAATTATTTCCGAATGAGACACTAACGAAGGCTGCTGTATAAACACGGGACGATTAATTCAGTATTTACCAATTAAAAACTGTATACATTTTCTGTCTCACGTCTCCGCGTTTATACCGGACTGTGAATCACGTTGCTTTTATAAGTGATTGGAACCTTCTTTTGTTCTATATATAGTAGGATTATTTATTTGCTAATTCTTATTTAGTTTTTTTTTATTTAAAAACTACCTTATATATGATGGGCTCGTCAGTGAAAAATTGTCATCTTCCAAAGGATCTTTGATGTTCATAATTGTGCCTAGATTGTTCCAGGAATTATACAATAATTAATGCTTTTAGGATAATCAAACTGAAATTATCTTTCCACTCGCCTATTGTCAAAGGGAGTTTTTATATCTTTTTTTTATATATTTTGCAAATTTTCTAGTTTTTATTTTGGGGAAAAAACCGTGTTCCATATGTGAGTTAAAAAAAGGTGTGTGGGGTTTGGTGTGATTAAAAAATATATAAAAATAAAAAATAAAAATTTTTCTAATAATATATTTTAAAATATATATAATATATATATATGAGAAACACCACAAAAAAAAAAACTATACAAACAACACAACACACAAAACAACACACAACAAACACACAAACAACAAAACACAACACACACAAACCACACACAACACACAAACACACAACATATACATATAACTATATAATATAAATATATATATATTAATTAATAATATAATATATTAATATATTATATATAAAAATAGAGAATATAAAATAAAAACAGGGGGACGAAGATAGAAGAGAGAGAAAAAAAGAGAGAAGAGAGAGAAAAGAGGAGGAAAGAGAAAAGAAAAGAAAAGAGAGAGAGAAGATAATGATATTAAGTATATATAGTATTATAAACTAATCTATCTAAATTTTTATATATCTGTATCAAAAATTATTATTATCTATATATCTATCTATTTTATCTATCTATGTATTAATAATATAGAATAGAAAAGAGGGGAAAGAGAGATACAGACAGACAGACAGACAAAGAAAGAGAGACTGAGAGAGAGAAAAGAGAGCGGGTGCGGAGAGATATTTTTGGCATGGAAAATCAATTTAAAAACGACTTACACTCGTTTTGGGAAAACTGATGCCCTTTAAATAATTTCAGTTTTCATCAGGCATAAAGGAATTGTAAAAAAAACAGTCCTTTTCACGTTTTTTCCCCCCACCTTCTAACTTTTTTCTCATTTTCCTCCCCCCCTTTTTCCCCTTTCCCCCTTTTTTTTTTCATAATTTTTCTCCCTTCCCTTTTTCCCTAAAACCCCTTCCTTCCCTCCCCCCTTTTTTTGGTTTTTTTCCAAACGTCCCCTTTTCCCCCCCTCTCCCTCCTCTTCCCCCTTCTCCCTTTTTCCCCCCCAAACG
>NC_051394.1:39205909-39219746 GCF_015228065.2 Penaeus monodon
TAACGATGATAATGATAATAATAACAATAACAATGATAATATTAATAATGGTAACAACAACAACAATAATGATAATAATAATAGTAATGGTAATGCTAATGATAATAATAATAATAATAGTGATAAAAATAATAACAAAAATAAGAATGATGGTAATAATAAAGATAATGATTATAATAATAATAGCAATGCTACTGCTACTAGTACTACTACTAATAATATTAATGCTAATAAGAATCATACTGAAAATAATAATAATAATAATAATAATAATAATAATAGTAATAGTAATAATAACAGGTTCGAGGTTTGATCAGGGAGGATTGTTATATATCTAAATCAATGCGGCATTGCATTATTCCATCTTTCATATATATACACTCCAGTGCATCTGAGTTCGGTTTCTAAATCAATTTCCACCGAGTCCCCACGGGGGACCTATCCCCCTATCACCTATCCCCCCTGTTCTTTGCCCCGATCCTTCTATCCTTCTCATACCCTTATTCGCACCCTCTTTCTGTCCCCTCGCTTTTTCCCTTCTCTCTACTTCCACGGTAGTTCTCCTTCTTCTATTCGTTTTCGTTGCTTGTTCTACCTTTTATCTCTATCCCTATACTATCCAGCCTCCATCCTATCCCTATCCTGCCTCCATCCTATCCCTCTCCTGTCTCCATCCTATCCCTATCCTGCCCTGTATCCTGCCGCATTTCCCCTCGTACCCGTTTTTCTTACCCTCTTCTTGTTCCTTCTCTTTACTCTTCCTTCTACTTCTATGCCGACTTCCCTCTTTTCCATTCCTTTTTCCCGTTTGCCCTACCTTCTCACTTTAACCCTATCCTCTCCTGCTCCTATCCTACCCCTATTTATTTACATGCATTTTACGTTTATTTTACACCTTTTTGTACATAAGAAAAAAGAAAAAATTCAATGAGATCCCTTCGGTATCCACATATTTTTTACGATTCTTCACATGATGTGCGGATAACAGAACATCCACATCTGCTGCGAATGCATCTGCCTTTTACCTTTTTTATCTCTTGTATTTTAAGCTCAGTTTGATTTTTTTTATGGTTAATTTTTACTTGGTCATTATTTTAATTTCTCCTTTACAGCGAGAACTTATTTTACGATTTTTATTAATGAATCGCAGAAGATTGTTTTACGTATTTTTTATTATAATTATGATTTTCTTAATTATTTCTTCTAATCTTTTATTGTTTTTGTTATTGGTTTTACCTTTTGTATATTTTATTTTATCATAACATTTCCTATTATTTCAACATTTTGTGTGCTACGTTTCCGTCCGCGAGGATTTAATGTACCCCGCCCCCCCTTTTTTTTTGTAAGGACTTCCAGGACCTCTTGGTCCTAAGGTTTTTGTTGTGGTGGTTAGAGAGAGCGATTTGACTCCTCCACAGCAAGCTCGACCTTGGATCTTGCGTGATTCCCTGGCTGTTTTGCGCACACCTTACGTTGTTGCCGCGAATCTAAGTGCTCGCAATTAGCTTCGTGCCCTGTTATTGCTTTGTTTTACGTATTTTTTTCGGCATTAGGATAACTCGCTTCGCATTGACGGTGAACTGGACCTCATCTCGTGCTCGGACGTGGGCAGACTTGTACCTCCCGCAGGGGAGGGGATGTAAGGGGGGCCTTAGCGTGCCTGCCTTAAGGTGCGTTGCAAGTTGCCATCCTTTGTTAGGGTCTGGTCTGGCAGACCTTCTCATGATGCCGCTCGGAAAAGTCGTATAGGAAACGAATAGGCAGGTGGGAGCCCCACCTTTTCGACGCCGTCAACCACCTTCCCCGTTCTGTCGGTAATACAACCTGCTAGACGGAACTTTGACCCTTCAAATCACCCACGCTATGGCATGACCATGGGCCATGTCATAAAATTGTCATATGCTGGATAGCCCATCTGTTGTGAGGTGGCTCTCCAGAAAATTTTCACTCTCACTGAGGTGGCAGTCACACACCTCTTTAAGACCCACAATGGCTTCAAGGTGACAGTAGCCAAACCGGAACAACGACCCTATTCCTTTCGGACGAAGGCCAAAGGAAGTTGAAAGATCAAGGCTTTACTCCATTCCCCTTTCCCGAAACGAAGGCTAAATGCACGGTAGTGGCTAATAAGATCAACAGGACGATCCTTCCACGATCGTGTGCGTCTATCAGTCATGAAGTATCTGCCAAAAAACGGCGTCACTGTCCTTGACGTTTACAAGCCCTGAGTCACGAATCGTTAAGATTCGTGTTTCTGCCCAGAGGAAGCCAGAAACTTCTCTCACGTGGGATCACGACGTTTAATACATTGGTCCCTCAACTGCTACCGTTATTAACACAATAAACACACATGCACACCACACACACACACACACACAGATGCTCTCGTTGCGGTGGCGAAGGTCACTTTTTCGCCAAATGCAAGCAGACCATCAAATACTGCAAATGAGAGGGGTCGCACGTTGCAGATCCTGCCCTAAACGGAAGGAAATTCTCAAAGCAAAACGAACCCAACTTAGGGAAAACAAGAACACTGCTCCTTCATACGCCACAACAGCCGCCACACAACCTGCCCAGACTAGCACACCCAGACGACCTGCATCTACCTCCAGGACAACTCTGCCTTCACCTCCCCAATTCAACAACACTTTTACACCTAACACAAACCCGAAAATACAAGCCATCTTACACGTAGCTCTCATTGCTGTTAAATACAACGAAAAATTTGCAAACATTGTCCCTATCATGCTACAGAAAAACGGGGTCCCCAGCATTGTTGTCCCAGAGGAGATCAAACACTGACCCACAGCCTCATTGCTCCAAACAAAGATACCTCGTTTTGCAACCAGCACCACAACGAAATCCAAAAGAAACTGTACAAGCACTTAACACTACAAAAAACTGAACACAAACGCAAAAAGATCTCACCACCAAACAAGCGCGCAAAAAAAATGACAAAAAGGATCCCCCAGTCCCGCAGCGTCGTCGTCATCGTATGGATGACACCATCTTTGACGACGAGAGTAGCGGCTCCGAGATCGACATCGAAGTCGTTCCCGAAGCCGAGGAAGAGCTCCCTCTCCCCTTGGAAGGAGCCTTTGCCGTGCTCCCTTCTAGGGAGCACTTGGGACAGCGCGGGAGTATTAGGAATTGGTCCGCTGATTCCCAGGACTTCCGCCCTGTGTCCTGATCGCAGGACTCTCTCCCTGACCTCGAGGAACCGGTGATCGAGCCACGATCCACTGATCTCAAAAAAGACTGGATCGAGCATCTATTGTTTTGAAATGAAGCCAGCTTGAAATCGTGGCGGCCATATTGGATGTACCCAAAACATAAGCAAGTGTGCGGAATATATATATATATATATATATATATATATATATATATATATTATATATATATATATATATATATATATATATATATATGCGTGTTTCTTTTTAATGTGCATTTATTTCACAATGGACAGCATTTCTTTATTGCAGCTGGAGCGATTAGAAAGCTTTTAAGGCTATTTCAAGTGATTTTATATTATTTATAAAGGTATTTTAGGTAACTTTCTTAAGTCATAGGATACCCCGCACTTTTCGTCAAAAATGTTTCTTCTGACCATAGCCTTATCCCAAAATAAATTCTTTATCGCCTTTAAACTGCTATTTGAAGCTGCATTTATATTAAATGTATCTCATCATGAGACTTCCAAGAAAGAAATTGTCGATCGGTCCATGATAAGTTCGCGATTTAGAACAACGGAGATAGAACTTACCCGTGAAAAGTCCTTGGAAAATTCCGCTTTATCATCGATTCGTCGTCGTCACTCCCTTCACTATCACTTCGAAAATTTTCTGTCTCATTTCCATATTTTCTACGCTTGCTACACCCAAATGCACAGCACTGTGTACCCCGCTTCGCCATATTAGCGTTAATCTCACGGTTTCATTTGGGTACATCCAATATGGCGCCGACCAGACTTTATTGACTTCAAATCTGCGCTCTAAGAACAATTAGTTGCTCGATCCAGTCTTTTTTTGAGATCAGTGGGCTCGATCACGGAATCGCTACCGGGATCAGGTGACGCCATGCAAGGTAAACCTAGGTAAAATGAGTCTACCCTGAGTGATATGCTAACGATCGTTCAGACAAATGTAAGGTCAATTTTTTTCAATCCGTATTTTTTTTTCCGACCTTCTAGAACAAGAACGCCCAGATGTGGTCCTACTGAATTCTATAGCCATCACCAATGGCTATAGAATTCGGCACTATGGTCCTGTATCCTCATAAAAACCACTTTCAGTCATGAGTTCCTCACCCTCTCATTCAGCCACCCTGACTTCATGGCAATCAGGTTATTCACCCAACAGGGCCCTATTATCCTTTCCACTGCCTATATAAAACCAAGGACTAATTTACCTCTTGCAGACTTCAACAAATTATTCAATTATACAAAACTCCCAGTCTTCTTTGCTGGAGATATCAACACTACCCACACGACACTACACCAAAGCACCAATGCCCACGGTAGGCAACTCTTTTCTATTTTTGAAACCAAAAGACAATACATAGGACCCGACTTGAGACCACATACCCATCATAATTAAAATTTCCACATCACCAATACTAAACAAAGAAAGACGATCTTTCAGTATAAACAACCAGTGGGAGTCGTTTAAATCCAAATTAAAATATCAAAACTTTGAATTAATCTGACGGGTCTTGATCCAAACAATAGATGAGCTTGAATTACTCTTCGCCTCATCGCTCAACTATGCTGAGCACTCCTAGGTCTCAGGTAATAACTAGCATATCATTTCAGCCATCTGAAGGACAAAATGTCTCCTGACCTGTTTACGAGTCGTTACTAAATTTAAACAGATTAAGCCATGTTCGATGGGACTTATCTATTCTAAGAAGACGCGTCATCGATAGTCTTGATAACGACCGACAAAAAAATGGATAGATTTAGTTAAAAATTTAGTATGCAACAGAGTTCATAATCGACGGGAATTTTGGCAAAAAATCTAACAACGTAAAGATAGTAACTACCCCCCTTCTCTCACCTCATTCATATTAACGTAAAAGTTTCAGATCCCTTGGATGTTATCAAATTTTTTGAAGAACAATGGGCCCAGGTTTTCTACCCTCACCCTCCTCATCCCGTGTTCACTACCATAATTCAAGAAATTGATACCTGGAGTTAAGAGAAGAGGGTAGAAACTAACCCAGAGCCCGTTTAGTCTACTAACCTTTCGAAAAAAAAAATAGGCTAAGGTGGTATCTCGAAGTCCATAACCTTCTCTCATACAAACAATTTGGCTTTCGCTCGCATCGCTCGACGCAAGACGCACTCAACATCATCACAAACTACATAAACAACAACAAAGACCGACGACTAAAGACTGTTCTTGTCACAAAAGATGTTGAGTGAGCCTTCGACAGTGTCTGGCATGCTGGCCTGAAGTACTAGCTATGTACTAAATTTAACTTCCTACCTTTGATCAAAAAGTTACTCTGCAGTTTTCTTGATGACCACAGATTAAAATTAGAGTTCTTAAACAAAGTTTCAGGCACCATTTCAATGCACGCTGGAGTATCTCAGGGCAGCATACTCATTCCAACACTCTATACATTAAACACAAACGACTTTCCGAACCCCACACACGCAGATGTGCTGGCGACTGTACACCGTAGCTCGACACAATGCGCTTTCAGGAACTGGACACCATCTTGAGATGGAAGCATAAATGGCATATCAAGACTAACACGACAAAAACAAAAGACCACGAAAACTTCCTCCTTGCAACAACGTTTACCTCAACACTTTCAACAGACTACAAGCACCTCTCCAAGTTAGATTTTCTTGTACCATCCTTTGTTAACCTTTGACATCTACTTTCGATTTCACTTGCATATCAATTCAAAGGCGCCTTGGCAAGAAAAGCCTTACATTCACTTTATTGATTTAAAAGTGCGGCCCCACACACGAAGCTGCATCTATAGAAAACACTGATCAAACCTCTCCTCACATACACACCACTTGCACTCACACAAACAGCATACACTAACAAGCGCAAACTTCCGCTTGTTCAGAATAAGGCACTCAAATGGATCTATATGGTAGATTGGGATCAATTTATTATATCTGAACTTCATGAGGAAGCTTCTCTGCTTCCTCTGAACATTGAGTGGTGTAGGTTGGTCTGTAAACAGGCCAACACCGTGCTTGGCATACAGACTGGCTGGATAGATTCAACACCATCTTTCATTTCGGCCAGGGACCGGGATAAGGCCATGATCTTTTTTCTTTGTCATGGGAAAGAAAAAAGAAGTGGATGCAGTTTTTTAGGCTTGGCCGCATCTTTCAAAGCCACCTCCTACTCCTTCATTTTCACCTTTCCCCTTCCCCTATCCCTTGTTTTGTTCAGTTTTTGTTTTGTTTGTATTCTCTCGTCCTGTTTTTAACATAGTTAATTTTCTTTTGGTATGTTGTAACCTTTCAATTTCTTAAACTAAAGTTTAACCTCCCCTAGCCACAGCCCTCACATCCCCGCTTTTAAATACTTTCACCTCGTCACATGATGCTACATGACTACCATAACCTCACCCTCATTTCCTCATTATCCTTCACCATAGCGTGGACCCAACATCCTATATCCTTACCCCACTATCCCACAGGTTTCGGTTTCTGGAACGTGACACTTGCTGCTGCCAGGACCATAAATCCTTTGTTGCAAGGGTTTATGTGAGCCGAGAAAAGAAGTGTCATGGTATAAATCCAATCGTGACGTGACCGCCAGGGTCGCGCCTCTCTGTAAGTCCTGTTGACAGAGGCAGAAATGGCCAGTCCCTGATTAGCGACCACCTCCGAGCTTCAACCTGCTTCAACAGCATAGGTTAGCCGAGGGATAGCCCTGGAGTCACGGTCGAGGAGGCCGTGCCTAGAGCACACCGCAGATGGCGCCTAAACTGTTAACTTTTATCCCAACCTCCCAGATTAGCTGAGAATCAAACTGTTAAGTTCGTAATAACGGGGTCACGGGCCGCGCGCCTTCATCCACTTCCCACGAGAACGCCGCGAGCACGCGACCTCCAGTGCGGGCAGGTGCTCAAGGTCGTACGGGAAGCCCCGCGCGCCCGAGGACACCCAAATTGAACACAAAAGATTCAAGATGGCGCTGGGCCACCCTCACCCTTTTCCTCCTTTCAAAGAACCCACTACAACTATTAGCCCAAGCTTTACCTTGCATTCTGGTTTAAGCCTCGGCTGCTTTTTCTTCTCCTAAAATTAATTTTCTTCCACCCCTTATCCTTCCCCTATCCCCATTCTTGCTTCCCACTCTTCTTTCCAAACTCTGTAACTTGTTTGTTGTAATAAAAGAAGTGGATACTCTGACTGTTCTGTGACTTTACCCTATGGATTACCTGTCTGGATTTTACACCACAGAGGCTGAAACTAGATTGTACTGCCCCTTTTTACTTGCCTAGGTGTATCTATGCTGGTCGTATTTATTCTTTTACTTTACGTTCTACTGTGAACCATGTGTGCTTTGACTTTTACTTTTTACTTATTCTGAATTTTACTTTTACGGGATGCTAGTGATACTAGGAAACATGAGTCCTGGAGGTTGAGCGATGCTGCATGCTGCACTCTGCAGCTAGTAACACACCTCTTTGGTCTTTTATTCTGGTTAGATGGGTGGCTTGATCAAGGCCTGGTCAAGTCAATCAGCTGATCAAACATGGCCAGGGTCAAGGAGGCACTGTTCAGTCGGTAGCGCATAGGTCCCGCGACTGCCATCAGTACTGTAATAGTGGCTGTGTATATTTCCTCACTATCCCTGTGGCTGTTGGAAGATTTTGAGCCCAACCTATAGCTTCCCCTCGTTGGCTTCCATGGTAGGTGAGGGGGTGAGGAAATGAAAAATTCTGATTTGTATGATCATACAAATTTACAAAGATCTAGCTCTCTCCCTAATGACTTACGCAATCACCTGGCCGTTCCCTCTGGAACGTCACATGTCACTCTGGAACCTTTCCCACTTCCAAAGGGCAAGAACGGGAATCATAATCGTTCCTGGGCTCCCAAACCAGGTAAGAAGGAGAAAAGTCCTTGGAAAATAGTGGTCCTCGCATCACCCCACAGCAAGATGGTAGCCTGATAGTTGATGAGAGTGACCATTATGCGTGTGATGTGCGACATTCCTGAGGCTCATGTTTCATGTTCTCACAAAACACTCAATCAGTGTAAGGGAATTGTCTTTTCCAGAGAGCCGATGAGGTATTCTGAGGAGAAACTGTTAGAGGAACTAAAGAATTTTAATGTAGTGGCAGTAAATGGTTTGGTACAGTCGACATTAGCTCTCCTTCTAACTTGAAACGTTAGTCCTTCCAGAATCAGTTAAGCATGGTACCACTTCAAGGTAAAGCCATATGTGCCCAACCCTATGGAACTGTCAGGGAATTCATGCAAAATGGGAAGAACTGCAACATCATGTAACCCATTTTGTGTATGCCTACAAGAGATTATGACCAGGGAAAATTGTTCGATTTCCCTGAGAGGATTCCAATTTCAGGCCCATTATGGAACCTTTGATAATGGACCTCATGGAGGAGTGGCAGTAATGGTATGTCAGCATATTCCCTTCCAGGCCATCCACCTGTAGACAACACTGCAGGTGAAGGCTGTGGGAATAGGCTTGACATGACCTTACACTGTTGCATCCATCTACCTTCCTCCACATAATCTCAACATAGATGATTTGGAAGATCTACTTGGGTAGTTGCCAAATCTAATTTTACTCGGGAGATTTCAGTGGTCGGCATTACCTCTGGAGAGACACTTTGTGCAACCCTCAAGGAAGGGCCTTGGAGACCTTATTCTTAAGAATAGATATAATTTTACTTAACAGTGACACTCCCACACATTTTAAATTTCAAACTGGGACATTCTCCAATATAGACCTGTCAATTGGTTCACCTGATTCACAGTTGAATTTCACTTCGCAGGTCATGGAAGACTTACTTTCCAATACTTTTGGAGGAGGTGAATGGTATTCCAGCGAATGGAGTGCAGAGATGGCTACTTGAACATGTGGGCTGGAATATTTTTAGATAAACTGCAGTATTGCAAGGATCTGTGAATGATTTCCAGTGTGTTCAAGATGCTGTTAATCACTTCACATCACGAATTCACCTTGCAGCAGAAGCATCCATTCCCAAAAGTAGTGGGCAGTACCATTGACCTTCGATACTGTGGCGGTCTGATGAATGCCAACAAGCTGTTGGAGCAAGAAGTAACCTTGATCCATTACAAAAGGACCCAAACCAAGGCCAGGCAAGTATTAAAGGAGGCTAGACGGACGTTGTGGAAACAGTATGTCTCCTCGATTAACTCAGGGACCTCCTTAGCATAGGTATGGGACAAGGTGTGTAATATTGCTGGAAAGAGCACATCTATGTCACCACCTGCTTTGAAGATAGATAGCATAATCCTCACACACAAAAAAGAGGTTACAAATAAGCTAGCTAAATCCATGGCAGAAATCTCCTCTAGAGCATCTTACACTGCCCAATTCTCCACTCTTTGGGATGAACGGGAGCGACACCCAGTGTCGTTCTTCAGTAGGACTGCAGCAGAACTTATATACAACTTGCCATTTTTGTACAAGGAGATGGACTCTGGTTTGCAGCTCTGCCATAAGACTGCTCCAGGAAGTGACGATATTCCATACCAAATGATATCTCACTTACCGGAGAGCTCCCAGAAGTTCCTGTTGGACCTATTCAATAGGATGTATAGGGAGAGCACAGCGCCATCCACATGGAAAGAGGTTATAATCATTCCTCTTCCTAAACCAGGCAAGGATGCTTCCACACCAAGAAATCACAGACCAATTTCTCTCACCAGATGCATCTGCAAGCTGATGGAAAACTGGTAAACTTCAGGTTGACATGGCTGCTAGAAAAGGAAAACGTGCTGATCCCATATCAATATGGGTTTGGAAAATTGAGATCGACCACAGATGCAGTTGTGAGGATGGAAACTGCTATACAGAATTCCTTCACACAGCAACGTCTCATGTTGGCAGTCTTCTTTCACCTTGAAAAGGTTTACAATACTACTTGGAAGTATGGCATACTCATGAAGCTCTATGACATTGGTTTAGAAGGAGCATTACCTCCTTCATACAAAGCTTCCTTGCTAACAGAAATTTAAGAGTTTGGGTGGGAAACAGTTTCTCTAATCTGGAAGATCAGCTGGAAGGGGTCCCACAAGGGAGTGTCTTAAGTGTGACCCTGTTTTCCATTGCTATAAATGACGGATGTTTTAAGAGCTGTCTCATGTAATTTGTATGTGGATGACTTTACACTGTTCTGCTTACAGGATGTGCAAGGACATATGCAGGCTGCAGTAAATCAGGTTGTACAGTGGGCAGTATACCATCGGTTAAAATTTTCTCCAAGCAAGACCATGGTTATACATTTCCATAAACGAGGAAAGTTCCATCCTTCCCTCTATTTAGAAGCAAATCAACTTCAATTTGTCCATGAGGTGAAGTACTTGGGTCTAATTTTTGACTCAAAGCTTACATGGGTGCCACACATCAAATAGTTAAATGTGAAGGATACGGAAGCGCTTAGTATTTTGCGGGTTCTTTCACATCTATCTTGGGTTGCAGACTGCACAACGCTTCTGCGACTTTACCGAGCGCTTATTCGTAGTAAGCTTGACTATGTGAGGCTTATTCATCTGCAACTTCCACTGTTCTCCAGATGTTGGACTCAGTTCATAATGAAGCTCTCAGAATCTGTACAGGGGCTTCCAGGTCTTCACCTGTGGAATCCCTGTACACTGAGAGTGGAGAACCACCTCTTTTATTACACTAGGACTACATTAACCTGATTTACTACACGAGACTACAAAGGATTCTTGAGGATAGCCGATCCTACGGTAGGAGAATGAGGAATCTTGTGGAAAATCTTAATTGAAATCTCACTAAGGTTCTGGCTGTTGGAATTCCCCAATTCCCCCCTTGGACTAATCAAGTTGAGCTGGATTTGGTCGGAATTGGGAAAGGGGAGAGATCTGAAGCAGAAGTCAGAGATATTTCTTCAGCACATTTCTAAGTACCAAGGATCAGATGCAATATATACAGATGGTTCGAAATCTGAAAATGATGCAGCAGAAGGAGAAGAAAGACTGCATTTGGCAGTCTTTCTCTAGCAGCCTCGATCTTCACTGCAAAGTTACATGCCATCCTTGCAGCAGTTAAGATGGCTAGAGATCTTACAAACCATTCTCCTGTGACTCGTAGTGCCTTGCAAGCAATCAAGAGCTTAAACACATCACATCCAATAGTGAGGGATGTTCAAGATTGGTTTACACTGATGTCAACACATAAAAAGATAACTCTTAGTTTCGCTCCAGCACATGTTGGTATCAGTGGGAGTGAGCGAGCTGATCGGAAGACCAAGGCAGCTGCCGCTCAGCCATGCCATACTCATTTTCTTCTACCACACACCCACCTGAAACCCAGCATCAGGATTTGTCTTAGCAACAAATGGAAGGAACAGTGGAGGCATATCTCTGGAAACAAACTGCAAGAGATTAGAGATGACCTTGGCAGATGGGTGACCAGCATCCATCCCAACCGAAAAGTAGAAGTATTAACAAAACTAAGAATTGGGCACACAAGACTAACTCATGAGCCGATGATGGCTAAAAGTGAAGCAGTTTGGAGGGATGCCAAGAGCCATTAACGGTCGCACATGTATTGGAAAGATGTGCAACATTCTCAGACAAAGACGTATGTACTTGTCTCCCCCATACACTGAAAAATGTAATGGGGGAGAATTGTGACATACAGGGTCTTGAACCGTCTTCATATTGACAGATGTAGAAAAGGTATGTATGAAAATGAATATCTTCACAATACAAGAGATGTATTTGACCGGTTTCGATTGGTCTTCGTCAGAAATACTCATGTATTTCTGACGAAAACACAATCGAAACCGGTCAAATACATCTCTTGTATTGTGAAGATATTCATTCTCATTCATACTTTTTTCTACATAGAGAGTCATATTAGTTTCTTTAGGGAGACTAATATTTTCAATAAGAAAATATGCATAATATTTATGCTTTGATTACTAATATATTTATTGTTATTTTTAAGATATTTATTGATAGATATTTAAAGTTTTGAATATTTTAATATTTATATCTAACAAGGTATTTGCCGTATCATGTAACCTTAATCAGTTAAACGCGGAGTGACCTAGGTTCGTGGCCTGGTCAGGGAGGATTATTACATATCTAAATCAACGCGGTAAATCTGACTTCAGTTTCGATTTTCTAAATCAATTTCCACCCAGTGCTCACGGGGAGTGTGTGTAAAACCTCGATATCTTTATTCATGTATAAGTAGATAGGTAATATCTATGGAGCTCGTGAGATCTTAGTTGCACACTCCTTTTGTGGGTTGTGTGGCATGGTTGGTTTAGTACTGGCCCTCCGGTTTCATACCCGAAGTGACCTAGGTTCGAGGTCTGGTCAGGGAGAATTATTATATATCTATATCAATGCAGCATTGCATTATTCCATCTTTCATATATATATATATATATATATATATATATATATATATATATATATATATATATATATATATTAAACACACACACACACACACACACACAGACACAACACACACACACACACATATAGACAGAGTTGGCGCGACGTGTGCGTTGGGCGTGGTCACACGTTCCGTGTGTGTGTGTGTGTGTGTGTGTCTGTGTTTATATGTATTTTAAATGTATGCATATACATGAATATTTTCTTATGTTTATTATATATTAATATAATTATCATATACATAATATATATTATATGTATGTACATATATATAATATATATATGATATATATATATATATATATATAGATAATGTGTGTGTGTGTTGTGTGTGTGTGTGTGTTGTGTGGTGTGTGTGTGTGTGTGTGCTTTATATGTTAGTTTACATGTATGCATATACATGAATATATATATAGTATATATATATATATATATATATATATATATATATATATATAATAGCATAACCAACAACAACATATCACATCATATCATACTACATATATATACATAGATATTATAAAATATATAATAATATATATTTATATATCTATATAATAAATTATTATTTATAATTTTATATTATTAAAATTTAATATAAAATATTATATATAATATAAATATATATAAGGGCCCCGGTGGGCCCAATGGTTAGAGCGTCGGATCAAGACGTCACACGGCAATCTGAAAATTTAGGGGTTTAGTACCGATGCCCCGTTTTTCCTTGGGGAAGGACTTCACCTTGATTGCCACCTAGCCACTGGGGGCCAAGCCGCCCAAAATCAAATGCTGGTCCCAAACCCTAAAAAGGAGAATATTACCTAAAAAAGGTTTCCACCGGGCCCCTCCGTGGAAAGGAACTGGGACCCTACCACGTACCAAATCCAAAAGCATCACAACTAAAACTACTTAAATATCTGCGTGACCACGGGGGGGTAGACATGAAACCCCCGTTAAAAGAAGAAAAATACATATATATTATATATATATTATAATTTTTAATATATTAAATATATATATATATTAATAAATATATATATATGTATGTATATATTGTATTACAAAAATATGCCTTTTATATATATATATAATTATATATATATATATATATAAAAAATATTATATATATATTATATATAAATATAAAAATAATTATATATATATATATTATATAATATTATATATATATATATATATATAATA
>NC_051394.1:39233163-39246563 GCF_015228065.2 Penaeus monodon
GTTTTTGGTCAAGAAAGGCATTATATATATATATATATATTATATATATATATATATTATATATATATATATATACTGTGTGTGTGTGTGTTGTGTGTGTGTGTGTGTGTGTGTTGTATATATAGGGAATAGTATGTGTGTACGTACATACATGCATACATACATACATTCATACATACATACATACATACATACATACGTACATACATACATACATACATACATACATACATACATACAACTATGTACACACATACATGCATGCAACATGCTTAATACATACATACATATATAAAACCCCCACACAACACCCACACACACACACACACACACACACACACACACACACACAACACACACACACACACACACACACACCATATTAATATATATATAAAATATATATATATATATATATATATAAAATATTTTAAAATATATATATATACATACATATATACGTACACATATCACACAGACACACACATATACTGTATATATATCTATATCTATATATATTTATATAAAATAAATGTATATACACACACAAAAACACACACCACACACACACACACACACACACAACATATATATTATATATATATATATTATATATATATATATATATATATATATATTTTAATATATTTTATATATATAATGATGATGATGATGTGATAATGCTAATAATAATGATAACAATAGTAATGAAAACAACAATGCTAATAATAATGATAACAATATTATTAAAAGCAACAATGATGATAGTAATAGCAATGATAATAATAAATAATAATAAAAATAACGATAACTGATAACAACAACAACAAAGCCCCATAGTTATGATTCCCAAATTTTGATGTGTTGTAACAAAGGCAAAAAAAAGACAGAATAATAATACAAGAAAAATAGCCCCTGCGTTGTACAAAGAGGCACACAATGCATAAGCATCCTCCCTCCCCCTTGACAAAGACAACTTACAGAGAGACGAAAAAAGAGAGAAATCCTCATATGCTGCCATTACGCATGTGTTCCGGCTGTCGACGTGGAACCCTAACACGCCCAATAAAACTGACGAACGTTTTAAACCCTCTCCGCCCGCGACCGCCCGCGACAGCCAACCCGCCCCACTCCACTCGCAACCGTCCGTGACCGCCCCATTGCCCAAAGCAACATTTCCTTTGACTTAATCACGCACCGCATCTCTGCCGAAATCCCGAGACCAAAGGCAGTTAGCTCATGCTTTATCGCGTCCTGGGAGGCGGCCAGGAAGGGTCAGTATCTGCTATAACCATTATTTGGGCCGCACGGAGTTCCGGTCTGAAGGGAGAGATTGTGGGGAGTGAGGGGGGGGGGGGTATTAGGAGTATGTGGAAGAAGAAGGGGGGGAGGAGATGATATGACGATGATGATGATGATAAAAAAAAAGTGGGAGGAGGGGGAGGAGGATGGAGAGGAAAGTGAAGAGGAAGACGAGCGGGGAAAAGGGAAAGAAGAATAAATAAATAAAGAGAAGGAGGAGGAAATGGAAGATGAAAGTTAAGAGAAAGAAGTAGAGGAAAAGAAGGAGGATGAGAAGACTGAAAAAAAATAGGGAAGAGGAGGAGGAGCAGGAACAGAAAGAGGAGGAGGAAGAGGAGGAAAAAGAAGAGGAGGACGAGGGTAGTAAGATGGGGGGGGAGGAAGTCAAAACCACTACCCCCCCCCCCCTCCTGCATTCCCCCTTCCTCGTCCAGTCCTCGATCCCTTCATTTTAAATTTTCCGGATGGTAACACAGAACTGTTGTAAGTATTTTGAGAGGAGCTGGGTGTAAGTGTTAGTAGTATGGGCTTTAATATTTGTTGTATCATTAATCTTGTTAAATATCGATATCCCAGGCTGTTTCTAGATATCACATACTGTTGTTTATTCATCTTATTCATACTTCTCTTTTCAGCAGTAACAGTCAATTGGTATTCCTAACTTTTTTAATGTAACTTGACTGACATCATGTCCTGGCCAAAAACACAAAATAATTTTGCGCGCATCTTTGTTCAGCACTTATTTTTTTGTTTATTTTCAGCATCATTATATGATTGTTAGATAAATATTATCGTAATGCTCTGTTTTGCCTGATTTTATACACATATCTAATGATGACATCTTTTCAGCACCTTCGGACTACCGTCTCGGTGAATCAACTAACATAAATAAATGTAACCATAACATAATGATGATACTGAGAACGAAAATGATATATGTAATGATAAAGTGTGGAAGTGGTGTTACATTAGACAATTCAAAACCCCTTTTTTTTCTTTGGAACGAGATGTCAAAATCCCCCCACCCCCCCCGCGCTCGAATGAGTTAGGCTTATCCGCCCCCCCCCGCCACGGACGCCACTGCCCCTCTTTCAAGGAGAAGAAAGTCCGTAAGCTCCTTACGATCGCCGTCCGAAGAGGGAGATGAAAAACCGCTTCCTTCCAGAGAGAGCGAGGACGCAGCGCACCAGGACTCAATAGAGATAATACAAAGAAGCGGAAATTATGGATGATTTGCATTCTGGAATAAAAGGAGGAAAGAGAGGAGGAAGAGGGAGGGGACGGGAGAGAGGAGAGACAGAGAGAGAGAGGGAAAGAGAAACAGAAAAGAAAAGAAAGAGAGAAAGAAAAAAAACATTACCGGTGGCTAATACTCAAGCCCTTGTGTATTCACTGCAGAATCCGTAAGACTCAAAATACTCCAAGATCACATATATCAAGCGCCCTTATGCATGTTGTCGGAGGAAATGACATATCATTTAGGAAAGTGATTGTCCAAACTCCTCCCCTTATGTGAGATGAACATAATACGAATTTTCAATGCAAAGCGACGTTTTTCAAAATACTTCGCGCCAAATGCTGTTAGGTAAATTAAAGGTTATGTTGCTAATTTATCCCTGAAGTCACATTCACATATTTAGTGGTATTCAGCTCTATGGTATTTGATTCTTTTCGTGTCCTTGAGTGCAACGAGTAGATTTAGATTTTCAAAAAAACACGTTGATTTCGATATATGTCTGGCACGGCCGAGTGGAGAGATGAGATTTCTCATAAAGTTGGTCGTCGCTTCTCCTTCCTTAATGATGCCCTTTCCAAGCAGCCATTTTGTTTCTTTATGAATATATGAAAAAGTTGATGGTCTGCTTTATTTACCGTAACAGGAATGGTGGCCAGGATCATCACATTTAACATAAATTATTCATAAGAAGCAGACGAAAAGCCAATCCATGAGGGGTTTTACATCGGGTTCGTTTTGATCGAGCGTTATATCCAAGAATTGATCAGTGTAATCCATAAAAACCTCGGGAAGGACGGTTTTCTGGGGGCAATCTGCTTCTTTGTTGCTTTGCAGGCTAGTCATTATGTGAATGTATGGCGTTTTAAATAAGAGATATCTTTTTAAATTGTAGTTGCTTGTTTTCACATTATTTTGATACGTACATAAACAAACCAATCGATACCATAACCTGGTTGCTACTCACATGTAAGCATTGATCCCCAACTATATGTTACGTGTATAAAGGCCTCGTTCCGTAAGTAGATATTGGAAGAAATGATAGAAGGGTTTCACAATATATGCAGGATCAAAGTTTGTATGTTATTGATTTGGGGAACATACGCTGGATCCAGGCGCGAATTGACAGGGTTCCCCTGCCGTTTTACAAGCTCGGGCGCCGTAAAGCAGGATTCCGTGTTGTATACACATAAGATTCCACCCTAGGTTAAAGGCCCCCCCACTCCCCTGTGCTGGACAGTTGATACGAAAAAAGACGTGTTCTACGGGGATACAAGGCGGCCGGCTCCTATAAAGGGACGTTGGCGGAAAATGCGGCATGTTTCGGCCATCATTAGGGGTGGCGCAGTCGGGGAGCAAGGAAGGAGGGCCTACGGGGAAGGGGTCGGCAGGACGCTCGGATCGAAACGGAAATAAATATACAATTTGTTTTAAGCTTTTCTGTACATTCTATCAAACACACACACACACACACACACACACACACTCACCACACACACACACACACACACACACACACACACACACACACACACACACACACACACACACACACACATGTGTATATGCATATTATGTGTGTGTGTGTGTGTGTGTGTGTGTGTGTGTGTGTGTGTGTGTGTGTGTTATTTTGCAGCTGACTAGGGGACCCAGGGAAGCAAATGTGGGAAGAGAGGCCTTATCCTGAAAGTGGATCGGGTATTAACACACACCACACACACACACACACACACACACACACACACACACACACACACACACACACACACACACGCAAAAGCACACATATGTATCTGTGTGTGTTTATATACGGATGTGTGTATCTTGGTGTGTGTCCTTGTGCACATTGTATTTACAGAGTCACTGTCCAACTCACAGAGCTCCAAAGTTGAGAAGAACGGCAAGCCACAGAAGACAAAGGAAAAGGAGAATAACGCACGAAACACACAAAGATGAGAAAAGACTGTGGGAAAATTACAGGGTATTATGATTAGTTTTTGTTGGAATAAACTGACTGATAAGGAAAATATCAACAAGATACATGATGAATAAAAAAAATGATAATGGGAAAATGATCGATGTTTTTGCGAAAAGGGAAATGAAAAGGAAATGATGATATAATGCCAAAAAGAAATAATATTTCATAATTTAGTAAACTCATAATATAAGGATAATGAAAATCATCTCAAAAACAACTTGAAAAAGTTTTTTTAAAAATTAATTTTTTGTCTCACTCTCATTTCATGGAAAAAACGAAAAAACTAACTAAAAACCCAAAAAAAACAAAATGTATAACTTAATACTCAACATTTACATCATTACATTATAGATAAAAATATATGTTGTTACATAATTTTAAATTATATGTTTAAATTTAAAAATTTTTTAAAATTACATATATATACAACAAAATTTTAACATTTTATGTATACATCAAAATATATTTATATAAAATTTTGGGTACATTATTAAATGTATGAATAAAGTATATACATTTTGTTTATTTTGGGGTTTCTTATGTTTATTTTTTGCGTTTGTTACATAGTGAACTGAAAAAAATTAATTTAAAAAACTTTACAACGTTGTTTTGAATGTTTCTTATCCTTTATTTTTATGAATTACTAAAATTATGAATTTATATTATTATCATTTTTGTCTTATTATCATCATTATCCTTTCATTCCATTCGTCAAAATCATTTTATCTTTTTCACCATTTCATTTTTTTTATTACTATCTTTTATCTTGTTGATTTTTCCCTTTTATCATGCATTTTTACCCCAACAAAAACTAATCAATCCCCTGTAAGTTCCCACAGTCTTTTCTCATTTTTTGTGGGGTTTCGTGCGTATTCCCCTTTTTCCTTTTGTTTTCTTGGCTTGCCGTTCTTTCAACTTTGGAGCCTTGAGGGGACAGTGACTCTAAAAAATAAAATGGCAAAAGGGACACACCCAAATACCACACCGTTATAAACACCACAGTTTACTTGTGTGCTTTTCGGTGTGTGTGTGTGTGTGTTGGGGTTGGTGGTGTGTGGGTGGTTTTGGTGTGTGTGTGGGGGGTTGTGGTGTTAATAGCGTCCCTTTCAATTAGGCCTCTCTTGCCACTTTTTGCTTCCCCGGGGTACCCTATCAGCTGCCAAAACACACACACACACACACCCACACACACACCCACACACACACACACACAATATAGCATATACCATGTTGCGTGTGTGTGTGGTGTGTGTGTGTGTGTGGGGTGTTTTGGTGTGTGTGTGTTGTGTGTTGTGTGTGTGTGTGTGTGGTGTTGTGTTTTGGTGTGTGTGTGTGTGGTGTGTGTGTGTGTGTTTGATAGAATTACAAAAATTTAAACAAATTGTATTTTATTTCCCTTCGATCCAGCGCCCTGCCGCCCCTTTCCCCCGTGGCCCTCCTTCCTTGTCTCCATGCGCCAGCCAAATGATGGCCGCACACCGCTTTTTCCCCGCCAACGCCCTTTTATGGAGGGGCCCGCCTTGAAACCCCGTAGAACACGTCTATTCGAAAAAAATGCCCAAAAGGGGGAGTGGGGGGGCCCTTTAACCTAGGGTGGAATCTTATGTTATCAAACGGAATCCTGCATTTAGGCCCCCGAGCTTGTAAACGGGGGAACCCTGTCAATTCTGCGCGGGATCCGGTATGTTTCCCCAAATATAACATAAAACCTTTGTCCTGCTTATTTTGTGCAACCTTCTATCATTTTTTCCCAAAAATTCTACTTACAAAACGGGGCCCTTTTAACGTCTATTTTGGGGATCAAGTTTACATGTGTTAGCAACCAGGTTGGGGTTGATTTTTTTGTTTATGTACTATCAAAAAAATGTAAAAAAACAAGAAACTAAATTTTAAAAAGATATCTTTTTTTTAAAACGCCACTCATTCACATAATGACTACCCCTGCAAACACAAAAACGTTGCACACCCAGAAAACCGTCTTCCCGATTTATATTCATGATAAATTTTTGGATAAACGCTCGAAAAAAACAAAACCGATGTAAAACCCTCAGGTTTGGGGCTTTTCGTCTGTCTTCTTATGATTAATTTTTTTAAATGTGATGATCCTGGCACCATTCCTGTTGTGTCATAAAACCCCAACTTATTCTTATTTAAAGAAACAAAATGGCTGCTTGGAAGGCTCTTTAAGGAAAGGAGAAGCGACGACCAACTTTATGAAAAATCTCATCTCTCTCACTCGGCCGGCCCAGACTTTCGAAATAAAGTGATTTTTTGAAAATCTAAATCCTCGTTGCACTAAAGGACACAAAAGATCAATACCTAGAGCTAAATACACTAAATTGAATGTGACTTCGGAAAAATGCAACAAACCCTTTTTAATTTACCAAACAGCATTTGGCGCGAAGTATTTTGAAAACGTCGTTTTGCTTTGAAAAATTCTGTATGTATGTTCCTAATAAGGGAGGTTTTTGGACAATCACTTTCCTAAATGATATGTCTTTTCCCCGACACATCATAAGGGGCGCTTGAATATTGATTTGGAGTATTTGAGTTTTACGGTTCTGCAGTAAAATAACAAGGGCTTGAGTATTAGCCCCGTAATGTTTTTTTTTCTTTCTCTCTTTTTTTTCTTTTCTGTTTCCTTTCCCTCTCTCTCTGTCCTTCCTCCTCCGTCCCCCCCTCTTCCTCCCTCTTTCCTCCTTTTACCCCAATGCAAATCACCATAATTCCCGTTTTTTGTTTTATCTCTATTGAGTCCGGGTGCCTGCGCTCTCGCTCTTCGGAAGGGAAGCGTTTTCATCTCCATTTTCGGACGGCGATCGAAGGGCTTAGGGGACTTTCTTCTCCTTGAAAGGGGGGCAGGGCGTCGTGGGGGGGGGGGGGGGGGAAAACCTAATCATTCGAGCGCGGGGGGTGGGGGGTTTTTGACATCTCTTCAAAAAAAAAGGGGTTTTAAATTTTTAAATGTACACCACTTCCACTTTATCATTACATATATCTTTTCGTTCTCAGTATCTTTTATTTTTGGGTTTACATTTATTTTTTTAGTTGTTCCCCGAACGGTAGCCCGAAGGTGCGAAAAATGTCATCATTAGATTTGTATAAAATCAGGGAAAAAACAAGCATTACATAATTATTTAACAATCATAAAATGTTTCTGAAAATAAAAAAAAAAAAAAATAAGTGCTGAACAAAGATGCGCGAAAAAATTTTTTGTTTTTTTTGGCCAGGACATGATGTCAGTAAAGTTACTTTTAAAAAGTTAGGAAACCAATTGACTGTTACGCTAAAAAAGAGAAGTATGAATAAATAATAAACAACATATGTATATTTAAAAACAGCCGGATACGAATTAAACAAGTTAATGATACAACAAATATTAACCCCCATACTCAACACTTACACCCAGCCCTCTAAAACTACTTACAACAGTTCTGTTTCCACCCGGGAATTAAAGTAAAGGGGGATCGAGGATGGACGAGGAAGGGGGAATGCGGGGAGGGGGGGGGGTAGTGGTTTTGATTTTCCCCCCGCCCCATTTACTACCCTCGCCTCCTCTTCTTTTTTCCTCCTCTTCTCCTCCCTTTCTTTTCCCTTTTCCTCCTCCCTTCCCTTTTTTTTATCGTCTTTATCCTCCTTTTTTTCCTACTTTTCTTTAAACTTTCATTTTCCATTCCCCCCTTCTCTCTTTTATTTATTCCTTCCCTTTTCCCCCACTCGTCTTCCTCTTCATTTCCTCCCCATCCTCCTCCCCCTCCTCCATTTTTTTTTTCATCATCATCTCGTCAATCATTTCCTCCCCCTTCTTCTTCCCATACTCCTAATACCCCCCCCCCCCTCCTCCCCAAAATCTCTCCCTTAGCCCGGAATCCGTGCGCCAAAAGGGTTTTAAAATATGCCCTTTCCCGGGCCGCCCCGGACCGAAAAAAGCCTGACTAACGCCTTTGGTCTCGGGTTTTCGGCAGAGATGGGGGTGCGTGATTTAAGTCCAAAGGAAATGTTGTTTGGGGGAAAGGGGGCGGTCCGGACGGTTCGAGTGGAGTGGGGGGGTTTTGGCTTCGCGGGGGGTCGCGGGCGGAGGGGGTAAAGCTTTTGTCCGGTTTTTTTGGGCCCCGGGTGTGAGGGGTTCCACGTGACGCCGGAACACATGCGTATGGCAGCATATGAGGATTTCTTCTTTTTGCGTCTCTCATGTAAGTTGCCCCTTTGTAAAGGGTGAGGGTATGGTTTCTTACCATTGTGTGCCTCTTGTACAACGGGGGGCCTTTTTTTCTTGTATTATTTTCTGTTTTTGTTTTGCCTTTGTTAAACCCAATAAATATGGTAATCAAATATGGTCTTGTTTTGTTGTTATCGATCGTTTATTATTATTATCATTTTTTTATCATTGCATTACTATATCATGTTGTTTTTTAAAATATTTTTTCATTATTATTAGATTGTTTTTTTCATTACTATTTATCTTTATTATTAGCTTATCATCATCACATCATCATTTATATAAAATTATTATATTATATATAATATATAATATTTTTAAAATTATATATATAATATATATATATTTTGTGTGTTGTGTGGTGTTGTGTTTTGTTGTGTGTGTTGTGGTTAAAACATTTGTTTTTATAAAATTTATATAGAATTTTATATAAAAGTATATGTGTGGTCTGGGCAATGTGTCTATATATTTTTTTATATAAAATTTAATATAAAAATATATATATATAAAAATTTATATATATAAAAATATATAAATGTGTGGTGTGTGTGTGTTGTGTGTGTGTGTGTGGTGTTTTGTGTGTGGTGTGTTGTGTGTGTGTGTGGGGGGGTGTGGTGGGTGTTTAATATGTTGTAGTTTTTAAGATGTATCCCTGCATTTTGTGTGTACATATGTTGTATGTATGTATGTATGTATGTATGATGTTTTTATGTACTATGTATGTATGTATTAGTATGTTGAGAGGTATGTATGCAGTATGTACGTACAAAATACATTTCTATATTAACACCACACCCCACACCACACACACACACACCACACACACACTTTATATATATATATATATATATAATATATATATAAAAATTATATATATTATAATAAAAACCCTTTTTCTTGCTGATCCTAAAGACATACAAAGAAAATTCCTGATTGACTGTAAGATGTGGGTGTCCTGTCCGAGACTATTGACTGAAAAAAATTGGATTTAGGTACAAACAGAAAAAAAATACTATTCTTTTATGAAAAAACGTGTTTAAAGTGTCCTATTTTCGAAATGTTGACCCATCTTCCTTGTTCCCCCGACCTGGCACCCTCTGACCTCCACCTTTTCCCACTTAAGAGGAAGCAGCTGCGGGCTCTCTCTGTCACTCATGACCAAGGAGAAAGGCCATGGAGATTCCAGAGGGATTCAACGCAACCTTCTTCAGGGACGGGTCTTCGCAGCTGAAGATAGACTGGCGAAGTGCATCAAGTCAAGGGCGACTACGCTAAAAAGGTTAAAAAAGGTTTTAATAACCTGTTTCTCAAAAAATTTCTAAAATTACAACAAGGATACATTTAACACAATACACCAGAAAAACAACATCACACACCACCACAACACCCCAAAACACCCCACACACACACCCACAAAAAAAAAAAAAAACAAAAAATAAAATTATATTATTTTTATATATAAATATATCCTTTTTATTATTTTTAAAAAACATAAATTTAAAAAAACAAAAACCCCCAAAAAAAAACACCCCACACACCCCACAAAGTAAAAAAAAAAAAAAAAAAAAACCCCCCAAACAAAACAATATATATATTATATATATATATATATATATATATTATATATATAATATAAATACATATACATATAAAAATAATATATATATATAATTATATATATTATAATATTATATATATATATATAATATAACATTAAAATTTTAATTTTTTTTTTTTATTTTAATAATAATTTTAAAAATACATAATCATACCCTTTTTCTTCTTGTTTTTTTTTTAAAATTTTTCTATAAAACGCATTTTTACATTTTTCATGCTTTTTTTCTTTATAAACCCATCTCTTTCTAAAAAAATAGCTTTTTATTTTTATTTTTATCGGATTTTCTCTTTTCCCCCCCGAACTGAAAAACCCCACCCTCTATTTCCTTTTAAAATTTTCCCCAGCCTTAAAATAAATAAACTTAAATCTTTTTGTTCATTAAATTTCATTTTGGGAAAAACTAGAAAAAACGAAAAAAAGTAGAATCCTTTTAATTTTTAAAAACTAAACTTTTTTTTCCCCCTTACCTTTTTTCTCCCGCCCTTTCTTTTCTTCAAAACCGCTAAACGTTCTTTCCCCCTTTTTCAAACGGGCTCAAACTGCCGTTCCCCCCCCCTTTCCCCTTCCCCTTTCCGCCCTCTCCCCCCCCCTCCCCCCTTTTTTTTTTTTTTTTTTGTTTTTTTTTTTTTTTTTTTTTTTTTTTCCCCCCACCCCGCCCCCTTTTTCCCCTCCCCCCTTATCCTTACCGTCCCCGGTTTCTCCAAACCTGCCCCCTTACCGCCCCCATCCCCTTTTCAGTCCCCAAGCCTTTTTTTCCCGGGCAGGGTTGCCCAAAGGTCCGTTTGGGGCCCCTTGGGTTTTTTCTTCGAAAGGGGGGGGGTTTTCCCCCGGGGGTTTTTTGGGGATTGGAAAAAAAATTAAGGGGAAAAGTAGGTTTAGACTATTTTTTAAAAATAATGGAATGGAAAATTTACTGGGGAAACCAAAACGAATTTTCTTCCCCTTTTTTTGGGTTTCCGGTGGTTGCAAATACGGTTTAAAAGTAGATTAGCAAAAAAAATATTTACAATAAAGAATTTTTCCTTTTTAGAGATTGAGGGTAAAGGCGGTGTTGAAAGGGGGGCGGATGAGGAGCAAAGAGGCGGGAAATTGTTTTTTTTAAAAAATGGGGGAAACGAGAAAGGTTGCATTAAAATTCTTTAAAGCTTCCAGATATATGAGGGGGGAAAAGAGGGGTAAAAAGAGGGGGCGGAAGGAATTTCTGTTTTATTTTGAAGGAGGTTTTTCCCCAAAAACTGTTCTCTCACACATTTTAGTAAAGAGGGGAAACCCAAAAATAGGATTTTATAATTTGTAATGAGGTGGGCAAACAAATTTTTTTCCTTTTAAATGGAGAAAAAGAATTTTAAAAGCCCTCCCAAAAACAAAATTAAATTTTTTTAGGAAATGGAAACCATTCCCTTTCCTTAAAGGGAAATTTCCAATTTTGAAATTTCAAACTGCATTTAAAAACATCGTTATCAAAACCCCAAAATAACAAACCCCCTTTCCCCCGGGGTTTGGCAAGTCGTGAATTTTCCTTTAAACCCCCATAAATTCACCCCCCCTTACCCCCCCAAAAACCTTCCCCCGGGGCTTTCCAAAAACACCCCACCCTACAAACACCCCCTAAACCCATCCCCATTCAAAAAAAAAAGGGAGTTCGAAGAACAATTTTTTTGTTAGGAAACCTTTTTTAAAAACGATTGAAGGACCGCCCTTTAAAAGGGCCCCCAAATAATTACTTGTAAAAAAAGGAAAACACCCGTAAATAAAGGGGTATAATAAGAAGTAATAATAAAGTTGTCGAAAAACAAAAAAAAAGAAAATAAAAAAATGGGGAAAAAGATAAAAGATGGGTTTAAAACGAAAAGGGGATAAATTTTCATATTGTTTTTTTATTTTGGTTTTAAATTTCCTATCAAAAATTTTTTATTTTCCCTATTATTTTAATTGTAATTTCATAAGGGCGATGAAATTTTTAATTTTTAGAGAGAAAATAATGTGAGATTTTTTATTTTTTATTTTTTGTACCCTCACCCAAAAAATTTAATTATATATTTTATTTTTACATTATTTTAATTTTTTTTTATCAAAGTTTTACTATTTTCTTTTCATTAAAGGGAAAAGCAAAGGCCGCAATGCCCCAAAATATATAGTAGTTTGTAAAACCCAAACAATTAAAATATATATAGAGTACCTTTTCCACTTTTTTTTATACTTAATAATTTTTCTGAGAACATTTTTTTTTTTTTTTTTTTTTTTTCGTGTCCGAGCGATTTTATAAAACTTAACCTTTTTGTTTTTTAAAAAATACCCATTACCAATTTTTTCAAAACTTTTTATTTTTATTTTTCTGATTTAAAATTTCCATATTTTTTAATATCCCCATTTTTTTAAGCCTTAATTTTTAATAAAAATTTCTTGTTTTATTGTTTTATTTTCCGATTTTAAGTCTATCAAGATTATAAATAAATTATTTTAATTTTAAAACGCATAAATTTTAAAATTTTTAATATTTTTTTATTTTTTTTTGTGGTTTGTTCTTTTTTGGTAGGGAGTTTGGGTTTTTTGTTTTTTTGTGTTTAATAAACAACAACAAAAAAACAAAAATTTTTTTTCATTTGATAAATCTTTTTTCTAAAAAATATAAGTATTGTATAAAAATTAATATTATTATATATATTATTATATATATATCGTATATTTAAAATTTGTGGTGGTGTTTTTGGTTTTTTTCTTGTTTTTTTTATTTTGTTTTTTTTTTTTTTTTTTGGTTTGTAAAAAAAAAAAAAACAAAAAAAAAAAAAAAATATTATATATATTTAAAAATTATATATTTTTTTATACAAATATTATTTTTTTAAATTATTTTTTTTTTGTTTGTTTTTTTTGGGGGTTTTTTTTGTTTTTTTTTTTAATAAAAATTTTAAAATTAAATATATAATTTATATAAATTTATTTGGTTTTGATTATTCATATATATATTGTATTATTTATAATAATTTTTTATTAATTTATATTAATATTAATTTAATAATTTATAAAACTTTTTTTTTTTTTTTGTTTT
>NC_051394.1:39246663-39249163 GCF_015228065.2 Penaeus monodon
ATTATAAATATATATGTATATATATACACAGATATGTGTATATATAATACATAATATAGTATATATATATATATATATATATATATATATATATATATATATATATATATAATATATCATATATCTATTATACTATCTATTATCTATCTATCTATATATCTATATCATATTATATATTATATATATATATATATATATATAAATATATATATATATATATATATACATATATATGGTGTGTGTGTGTGTGTGTGTGTGTGTGTGTGTGTGTGTGTGGTGTGTGTGCGTGTGTGTGTGTGTGTGTGTGTGTGGTGTGTGTGTGTGTGTGTGTGTGTGTGTGTGTGTGTGTGTGTGTGTGTGTGTGTGTGTGTGTGTGTGTGTGTGTGTGTGTGTGTGTGTGTGTGTGTGTGTGTGTGTGTGTGTGTGTGTGTGCAAGCACTAATTGAGGAACTCTCTTTCAGTAAATGGGATGTTGTAAGGCTAGGCGAAGAACAGAAGATAGTAAATGATGGACACCTGCGTTTTTAGAGAGGTAAACTCCAGGGTAGCAAGCAGGAATTTGGGGTAGGTTTCTTAGTTCACAAACGTTTAGAATAGAATATCGTGGAATTCTATTGTATAAGCGGAAGATTGGCTTTAAGTAACAAGAAAACTAAACAACAGGTACAACTTAAATACTACAAGTAGAACAACACTGGGAAGTACGGGCAAACACACGAACAGTCATTTCGCATTTATTGCTTCATCATGTCCTGATGAAGCAATAAATGCGAAAAGGCCTTTGGCATATTCGTGTGATTTCCTATACTTCCCTTCGTTGTTTTATTTGCTATTTGTTCGAAATTAATTCCACAAATTAAAGACTATTCAAGTCTATACTCCAACCTGCAGCCACAGTGATAGAAATAGAGCTTCTATGAAGATGTTCATGGGAGATTTTAATGCCAAAATAGAGAAAAAAAAAGAAGAAGAAAAAAAAAGACAAAGAGAAACCGTAAGAGGGAATCCCAAAGTAGGCACTAGGAATGAGAAGGGACAAAAGCTAATCAATTTTGCGGAGGCTCGATCACTCAATATCATGAATACACTCGAAAAAAAAATAGAGCGGAAGTGGACATAGAAGTCGCTATCTGACGCCAAAAACAAAATAGACTTCATAATTTCAAATAGGTGCGATATAGTAAAATGTGGCAGTTATTAATAAAGTAAATGTTGGTGGCGACCATAGAACGGTCAGAGGCCAAATTAAACTACACCTCAGAAGGGAAAGGAATAAACTCACTTTTCAGCGACGAAGATCTCACATTGACCATATCAACAAACAGTTCAATGACATAATAAAGGAAACTGCACTTGAAGTAGGTGGTAAGAACGTCAAGCAAAGCTCAGCAAGCTCTCAGCAAAAAGTAAACAGCTGATGTAAAAACATCTGGTCATGAAAGTATCATCAAACACGGACAAGATAGAAGTAGATGAACCAACAAAGACTATAAATAAAAGAAGAGAGAAGATATACGGAAATTCAATACTCAAATAATAAATTAAACAGTGATCTCGAGTACCAGTACGAAAACAGCTAAAAGCAAACTCGGAATATGGAGAAATCAATTGTATGCAATAAAGAAACCAAACAGAGAAGTGACATATACTAAGAATGAAATCATAAGAGTAGTGGACACTTTTACAGGGATCTATACAACTCAAATGAACAGCCACGGATAAAAGCGAACGTAACAAGAGATGTACCTAACATCACAACAGAAGAAATAAAAAGAGCGCTTAAAGGTATGAAGAGAGGGAAAACACCAGGTGAAGACGGAATTAGTATAGACCTTATAATAGATGCAGGAGAAATTGCAGCAGTGAAACTAGCCAATTTTTTTAACAAATGCCTTATCAACGGAAAAACTCCGAAAGCATGGAAAAATGCAACAATTATTTTGATACATAAAAATGGAATAGAAAGGATCTAAAAAACTATCGACCCATAAGCCTCCTTACTTACAAATTGTTCACAAAAATCATCACAACACGCATCACTGTCAACCAATTGGCATTCATCGATTACGAAAAGGTATTTGACTCTGTACAAATATCAGTAGTACTAGGAGCTATTCGAAGATAGGGAGTAGAGGAGGTATATTGTAAGATATTGGAAGATATATACGAAGATGGGACAGCATTCATCAAGCTCCACGCGGAAACCGATAAAATACCAATTAAAAAAGGTGTTAGAAAGGGCGATACCATCTCACCAAAACTGTTAACAGCTTGCCTTGAGGAAATATTCAAGAAGCAAGAATGGAACGGAAAGATTATCAAAATAGGAGACGACTACCTAAACAGTCTAAGATTTGCAGATATTGTTCTCTTCAGTGGGTCTGCAAATGGTAATACAGCAACTAATAAACGATCTGAAAAGAAAGTCTGAAAGTTGGACTTAGGATGAACAAGAAAAAATCAAGATCATGTTCAACAGTAAAGTTCAATTCGAACAGAT